>NW_020955211.1:413813-511655 GCF_003031625.1 Empidonax traillii
CCGTCCCGCGGCCCTGCCCCACATGGCCACCGGCCATTCGCCAACCGCTCCGCCGCTCCGACGTCGAAACAGAGCTCCCGACGGCTACTCCACGAGGTCGACTACACAGATCGGCGCAGCACCATCTCCCATGCATGCAGGGCAGCGACGAGGCACAGCAGCTGGAGCGGGTCCCTCACCACCCACTACTCAGCTGCAGGAGCACGCCGAGCGCGTGCCTGCCTGCCTGCCTGCCCGCCATCTTGGCCCCCGACCAGCATAGTACACTCTCTGTGTCCTAAATAACAATATGACAAGACCTGAAATAATTTGACAATGTTTTTGTTTAATTTGCCTAGGCCAGAACCTAGTTATAAATTTCTTTGTAACTTCAAATTTAAAAAAAAAATTTCAAATTTTTTCAGTACATCCGTATGATGTATTTTTGTTGTGCAAAGAAACCTTAATTTTATTTAGAAAATTAAAATTATTTATCGTAATATCCAAAAACTTATGAAATGAACAAAATTATATTAACACTATTAAAAAAGATATTTCTTAACATTTGAGTTTATGAAGTCCACTAAGTACAAATGAGTTTTGGAAAGAAGTACACAGCTACTTGAAAGGTAAATAGATAACTGATGTCTATACTGACATTTTTCAAAAGGGCAGTTCTTCTTAAATCAGAAGAGAAAGAACGCAGTTTTCCTAGGACTCATATAAATATTGTTATTTATTTTTCTTCTTTATATTATATTAATGTCAACACTGTTATTTATTACCTGTGCAGGTCTGATAGTAAAGAGCTGTAAGAGAAGAGCCTTAAAACTCCCAGGAGATAAGATATTAGAAGTAAGTATTAGAATCCCATTTTCTTCCAAGAAACAGCATAATAACAATGTATATGCAAACTGCAAAAAGGTGACATTTCAGCCAAATGCTGTTACGTGCAACCATGCAGCTCTTAATTTTGTTTTGGCTGTTTATCACCTTCATTTCACTGAGATGGTTAAGAATCTCTAAATTTGCTATGCTGTGAATAGAACTCTTCAGAGACATAGTCATCATAATGACAAAAGCAACATACCTAAAACAAGGCCAATTACTCTAGGAAAAGTATGTCTGACCTAGTACTCATCTCATGTTCAATTATTTCTTCCTGTCAAACAGTACCTGCAGGAGATTACCGCCTACAACTTCAGGTGCAAATATCATTCTTCTGAAGAATGCTACTTTGTCAATATAGAAATGTTTTGTGGAGGGAACTTGATCTTTAAAAGTGACAAGTTTCTGCCCTTCTGGCAAGCTGCTACGACCCCATCCTCGTAAGCTGTCAGGAAGGTGGAAACTCAGGGTCTTCAGCTTGTAGTATCCTGAACTTCTAGGTTTTTTCTAGATCTTTTCACAATTTCATGAAGTGATTGAGGAAGAGTGTTTCCTGAGTTTCTAAGCACTGGCAACTGCCAGAGGATCCATTATGCAGATAAGAACCTAAGTACCTCTGAAATTTCAGACTAAACCCTTCAAGCTCATGTTCCTGGCTCACAGGACTGCCAAATAGCCTTCCAACAGTCTAAGCAACCTCAGATCAGACACCAGCAGGGCTACCTTTTTGAGATTGGATCTGCCTGATAGACTGGATGACACTTGCAGAGCTAGACTGTCGCATGGATCCAGCCCCAGTGAATGAGAGCTTAAAATGTCACCACATAGTTCCTTCAATGTGCTAAGAAAAAAAAAATCCAGCCGAACAATCCTTTCTGCAAACCAGAGTCTGCCTGCACATTTTCACACATCCCTTTGCTGAACCAGTAACACTGTATACATTCTACACTGCCTCTGTGTGTTTGTCTTTTGGAACGATAATGAGGTCTGAAAATAGTTGTCTCTCAGAAAGCATCCTGCCCTGTTTTAGTAGGGTTTTACTCTCCAGATGGATAAATTTACTAAAAGAAAATCCTGAAGTCATCTAAACTGTTTTAAGTTTTCAGCCATGGAAGATTTTTCACTTTGCAAAACACTCAAAATATAGTGGTTTTGTTTTCAGTTTCTCAGAGATAGATGTCAACAGGTATGTAAGATTAGAGTCTGCTCGAGACAATTGGATGTTTCACCTCTGGTGACTTGTTTCTATAATACTGTCATGTTTCAGTTCACTGTTACCTTGACACTATTAGCTATAGTCGGAACAGTTTTTTGAGGAACAACTGCAACTGATCAGAAGGAGAATGGTCTTACTATTCTCTTGGTTATGTTCTTTATGGTTAAGTTGTTGAAGCTCTGGACAGTTTTATAGGACTTGCTGAAGTAATCTGAAACTGTGAATGAATTACAAAATTTCAGCAGGATATAGCTGTATGGTGCCAACAAAAATTTGTTGCTGCTGAAGATCAAAAAAAATTTTATAGTATGCTTACTAAATAATGTGTTCAGGGAACCTGTAAGTCACATCCCTGTGCAAGACCCATCTAGTTTCATTTATTTGTCCATGTTTGACTACCACCCTTGTTAATATCCTTTCTTATCTTCCAAAAGTTTAACAGTTTTCTAAATATTGCTCAGGAAATGCTCAGATTTTCAGTTCTCATTTTCCTTAGGATACTACCCACAGTAAAAGACAGCTTCCGGGTGGGAAGTTAAAGAGACAACGTAATCAAGTCTAATAACAGCATCAAATAGTTCTGACTGATTCATCTCAGGAAGTTTTACAAGGAGTATTGTAAGGACATAAAAGTAGGTTTCAAAGCATTATATTGCAAGAGAAATAAAAATAAAAAATACAGAATACTCCACAGATGAGGAAAATATTGAACTACTAATACAATTTTTTTGCACAGTGCTAATAATACCAAGGTCCTGGGTTCTATCCCGCTATGAGACATTCACTTAAGAGATGGACTTCATGATCCAAATGAATCCTTCCAGCGCAGAATATTCTGTGATTCTGTGTAGCATAATCAAGAAAAATCAGCTAGGAATCTCTCTGGAAAGCTCTATGAAGATCTAGGACCAACACACACTTGACTTCAGAAATCAAGTGAAAGACTACAGTGCCAGGCTGGATGGGACCCTAAATAATTTGGTCTAATGGGTGGTATCCATGCCCATTTTTGTTTTCTCTTTCTCTTTTAATAAATATTTATTCCCATTTCTTAAAACCTTGCTAATGAAACAGACCTTTTTTATAGTGTATTATTTTTTGTTTGGCATATGTCTTCAATCACATTTGAGCACTCCGAGATGTATTTGAAGAATTTAGTAGCAGGAAGCTGAAAGCTGCAAACAGCAAACCAATGTGAACTCTAATAATTATCAAACCACGCACTTCAGAGATAATGTCAGAGTAGATCTTTCTTTCAGGGATATAAGCCATCACTGTCTCATATCCCAAGAATAGAGAGCAGAAAAAAAGCCTCACTCCAGCAGAAAAATTTGCAGTTATGCCAAAAGAAGAAAAATAGTTTGAACTTCCATTTACTTCGATTTACTTTACTTTACTTAAAAAACTCAAACCAACAAACAAAACACCTGCACAGAAAAACCCCCCAAACCAAACCAAACCAAACCAAACCAAACCAAACCAAATCAAACCAAACCACAACAATAAAAACAAAAACCAAGCAAAAAAACCACAAGCAAAATCAAACCCATACTTAAAATTTAAAGCCTTATATTCAAAAATAGAAGGGACAGGTGTAATTATTTTTTAAAAAGCAGCACTGTTGCCCTGAAATTATAGACAACAGGTTAGCAAAGGCATACAGAGCTTTTGGTAAACTCCATAAAAGAGTGTGGCAAAACAAATATCTGAAGAAAAGTACTAAGATCAGCGTTTACAGAGCCATTGTACTGTCTAATCTTTTATATGGATCTGAATCATGGGTCATTTACTGGCACCACTTGCATCTCTTAGAACGCTTCCATCAGTGCTGCCTCCGTACAATCCCAAACATCCACTGGACTATGTGACCAACACGTCTGTCCTTGAACAGGCAGCAGTCACGAGCATTGAGGCCATGCTGCTGAGAACTCAGCTGCGTTGGGCAGGGCACGTCTCCAGGATGCAGGATCATCGCCTCCCTAAGATCGTGCTCTATGGGGAACTTGCCACTGGCTGCCGCAAGAGAGGAGTCCCGAAGAGGAGACACAAGGACTGCCTGAAACAATCCCTCAGCCTCGGCCGTATTGAACATCACCATTGGTCTACCCTGGCCTCTAGTCGGGAGGCCTGGAGACACACCATCTCTAACGCTGCTGCTGCTTTTGAAAACACACGCAGGATCACTCTCGAGGAGAAAAGACAATGGAGAAAGAATCGCGTCTCGTCGATATCACCTGGGGAGTCTTTCTGCTGTGCCTTCTGCAACTGGACTTGTCTATCTCGCATTGGCCTTTTTAGCCATCAGCAGCACACTTGTAGCAAGCGTAGGTAGAGCCCTTCTCAAATTTTCGTTCACGAAGCCTAGCCATGACATGACATGACACTGTTGCCCTGAAAAAATTAAGAGTTCTATCCCATACCTGGATGCATAGACACATCTGTCTATTAATATTTGACCTTTCATCCAACTGGATAAAAACTAGCACCAGAGTTTCAATTTTTGCTGCCAAAGATAAAACCACAGAAGAATTTGGTGTAAAAGAGCCGTCCAAAGCTGTTTCTGGTATTTATTTCTGACATCATAAAGTAACCAGATGCAGATTATTACAGAAAAAAAAAATTCCTGGTTTCCACTTGTAAAGTCATACCTGGTGCCCTAGAAAGCTGTGTACTGTTAGCATATACACATACACAAACACTTACTTTTTTGTTTTCTAGAAATAGTGATTAACTGTTGAGAGATTGGTTGTTGCTGAGCGAGATCACGTGTCAGCACCACTCACAGAACTACCAGTTTCCAGAATAGCTGAAACTTTTTTCTGTAATTCACTAGCCAGGTCCTGGATGCTGTTATTCAAGTAGTTAAATTTGGAAAAACCTTTCCTTCCACCACTAACCCTATGTAAAGTACTTAATTGATCCAGATAATCTGAAAGCTAATTCTCTACTCTACTAGTAAGACAGACATGAAGGAGCTGATATGCCTGAATTCTATCATCTGTTCCATTCAACATTCAGTTACTAAAATATCGTATTAGTAAAATCCATCTACTGAAATGCCCGTAGTTTTTAGTGACAGAATTCTTTGAGGATGATTCAAATCAGTCTCCTCAGGACAAATTCTTTAGATGTAAGGTAATTGTTATCATTGCTGCTAGCAATATGAGTTTCACCCTTTCTCTCCTACTTTTCATGTAATTTTAAATAAAGTTGGGCCGTTATAATTTAGTGAGAAAGAGAAATAAATATATCATCTAGAAAAATAAACAATCTAAAAAATTCTTTTTACTTTATTAATAAATATGGTCCTGCCTGATACCTTTTAAATTATCAAAATCAGCACTTAATTGACAAAGGAAGCATTGCACAAAAATTTGTGTGATGAAAGTCAGCCTGTCTTTTATTTAACTATACAAATTTAAAAAAAAGATAGATAAACTCTCAAAGCAATGTTATAGTCTTAAGCAAGTGGAAAAGGGAAATAAGGTTGTTTTTCATTAATAAGTGAGGGAGAAGATCCCTGCATGAGCAATTAAAGACTTCCAGGAAGTGTAATAAAAATAAAATTCCTCATTAAGGTTAAATTGAATATCCAGCGATTCCTGAAATACTTCAGTGTTTGTGTTGACCAATAAATCAAGTTTTCAATGAGAATAGGAATTATATATAAATATTAAATAAATTTAAGGAAAAAAAAAACTTCCACTGAAACTTAAAATGAGATAAAGATCAAATTAGCAGAAATTAGTTCAATTTCATTTGCTTCAGAGAAAAAATTTTCTCAGAGAAAAGAAAGAAACATTTCCTCTGGGATTGAAGCGTTAAAACTGAGTGGCTGCCCAAGAAGACACAGATTAAGATGGAAGCCATCACACTGTAAAGAAACCTGTGCTCCCAAAGAATTTTAGGTTTAAAAATTAATGCTAAAAGTGTTTCTAATTCCCCTGGGAACCCCTTGTAAGGCCAGTTTCAATGACAACACTATTGCAGGGGAGCTCTTGGTGAATTAAGGAAAAGAAAAAAAATAATGTTTAAATATCCTTTCCTTTTAGCTCACAGGGCCAAAAAAGCCACTTTGACCTCAAAACTTTCCTTCTGGTGTATAAACTGTTCTTAACTGCTCTTTCATGCAGTCCAAGGAATTTCTTTGATTTTGGCAAGACTACACAACTTTGGGTTTTTGGTTGTTTTTGTCCTCTCCTTTTCTTGCTCGGTTTTCTTGCCTCTCTTGGTTTCTTTGTGGCCATGCTGCACAACTTATAAATATGCCATAAAATTGGAGGGTGGCTTTTACTAATGGGATTCAATTGTTCTTTTCTCCATATTTTTCTTGATGAAATAATTAAACTTACATTAAACTTAAAACTTAAATTAGAGGCCATGCTCATCTTTCACATGTCATATAGCCCATAAATAGACCTATTTTAACTCCCGAATAACAATGTGCCACCCCAGTTCCTTTATAAGCAAAAAGAAGGACCACACAATATGACAAGTAACCATATCCTTTAATTGTTTAGGATCAAGATGCATCATTGGTCTCTCCACCTTTACCCAGAGCATAGCTCTGTGAGTCTTGGCCCTTCTGCTGATGCTGGGCCCCCTTTGCTTAAACAAGATTTCAGGGTGCCTGTTCCTGTGCTTTTCCAGAGGGCTTTTCCTCTGACCCAAGCTCCATGGGAGATGGCCATATGGACGTGATAGGCCTCTTTGCACTCATCTGAGTGCCATTTAGTTGGATTGTTTGGTCTTGCTGGCCTCTCTTCCCCCTCAAAAAAGCCAAATAAAGTAGGGCTAGGGGAACCCATAGTAGCTTTAGACTATTAAATATACCTTATATATTTACAAACCAGTTTGCACTACTTTCTGTCTTTGCTGAACATTCAAATCTCAATAACATATGATTATTATATCTAAAAATTCAGATCCAAGACAGAATCATAGAGTGACTGAAGTTGGCCTCTGGATACTGCGTACTCCACCCTTCTGCTGAAGAGGGGGCATCTGCAACAGGCTTCCCAGGACATAATCCAAGTTTAAATGAAAACTCACTGAGGAGAAAAAATCCCCTGGTTTTACATTCTGTCCTTGGATCCAGCACAGAATTCATTTGACTCTTCTTCAAATAAACAGGCTGAGCCCAGATCAAAACAGAAAACAACATTTTTCTGAATTCTAAGTATTCTTGAGATTTATACCTAAACTACTGTGTTTTTATATAGAACACATATATTTTTAAAGTTTCAGACATGGCTTCATGTACCAAATAATTTTCTGACAGTTTATGAGTTGCTTCAGATAATTGGTGTACATTTTATAAACATTGCTAAAGTGGTCTGTCAAAGATTTTTATAAAAAGAGCTTTCTAAGGATTTTGTAAACAAATGTTTTTTCCTAGTATTTTTAGTTCTTATATTATTCAGTATAAAAAAATAGAGTCTGTTAAAAAAAAAATGTAGATAATACAGAGGAAAAAGTATTCCAAGTTTTTCAACTCAAATACAGTGTTCCAGGAGGCACTTTTCAGAAAACAGAAACAAAAAGAAATAAATTAAAAATCCCAAGTCATACTGGAATGAAAACAAGAAATATGTTTCATAAAAAAAGTGGTGACAAGAAAGGAAGTTTTTACTTGCATCTAATTTAAATGGTCTTAAAGAAAGAATGGAGGGAAAGATTATATTCTATGACTTCTCCAGATTAGAAGATCATCTCTCACAAACACACCAAAAACTCAAGAAGGAAGATTAAAAGCTCATGTCTATGTCATAGTAGAGGAGTAACGCAGATTAATATCCAAAATCTGTAAAGGAACTTTCACTATAGCTTTCATCCCCAATCTCTATGGTAATTTGAAGAGTGTTGGACTACTTTAGAATCTGTATCCTTCTAGTCCATAAAATTGACAGAAGACAGTTTGTACAGTGTCCTGGAAACCAGTTATATTGCTACCCAGCATCAAGTATCTCTTGCTATAGGACTGGGGGAAACAGTATGAAAAATACCACAAAACAACAACAAAAAAAATCCTAAATAAACAAATAAAGCCAACAAAAACACACCACAAAAAACAAGAATGAACAACTTTTGTTTAATCTGGATTACAAAATCTTTTTGAAAATCACAGAATGTCTTGAGTTGGAAGGGACCCACAAGGATCATCAAAGTCCAACTCCTGACCATGCAGAGGACAGCCCAAAGAATCACACCAAGTGCCTGAGATGTACTGTTTACATATATTTTTGAAGGAGTTAACTGAGTGATGGTGTTACAGTTGAGCAAGGTAAGAAGAAAAGAATATCTGGGCAGAAAAGAAGATAATGACTGAGACTACAGCAGGATTGGACTAGATGAACAAGACAACTGTGGTGTGGCAAATAAAACAGATTATCCAAATATATGATAAAAATAATTATAAAAATAGATTTCAGTGGTTCCCTACAATATAGTACCTTGAGTAATTCTCACACAATATGTGGATTGAAAACAAAGGAAGTTGTAATTTTGTCCTGGGCAAATGAACTTTTGGTGAATACTATGGGAAACATTCTGATCCTGGAGTGATTTAGATCTCTGCTCCCAACTTCAGCCTCAGTAGAGAAAGGTAAAAATTCTGAGGGACACAGAAGTTTTCAGCTGGTTTTTATGAATGTAAGGAGCTAGGAACTGATGGTTGTCCTTTCATCTTGGATTTATAGTTTGGGAAAGATACTGAATCAGAAGTAAAGCACTCTCTCTTAAATTCCTAGTTACAGATGATTAGAGAAAGTTTTTCTTTCTGATGGGCTATTCACGGCATCTCATACATAACATTAAACTGATTCCCTTTCAAGAGTTTCTTTCCAAACAAATAGATCTTTCCCATCCTCACAGTCTCATCTCTACTTTTGCTACCAGTTAGTTTAAAGCACTGTAGTAATTTCAAAAACTGATGAAGTGAATTTTTAACATGTGATCATGAGAGCAATTAATAAGAAATGTGAGAAACCCTCGTAACCACAGAGATGGAAACCTAAAATATGCAATTCAGCATCTTATGCAAAAGGATAAAAGCATGTTTGAAATTTAAAGCACCTATTTAGAACCCATAGTTCAACAGATTTTTAAGAAACAGTGCTTATTGATTTGCTTCAGTGTGATGAATTGACTTTAAATAACAGAACAACCATGACATAAGTAGTAGTTTTCATGGAATTTAAATAGCTGCCCAGAAACAGGGCAAAACAACTTATAATAATTTTGCAACATAAAATATATATAATATAATATAGAGATATATTTCTGATTAAGGGATATATAGAGATGGAGATATAAATATACAGATACTTCTGATTAATGGAAAAGAAAGAACAAACTTACAGAGCATTTCCATACGACTAGTACAGTTAACATGCAATAACACCTTTTCCTTCCAGTGCCAAAGTAGTTTTAATCTGTTAATGGAGAAGAATCATAGAGTTATATAGTAACAGTATAGTTTGTGTTCCAAGAGAACTTAAAGGGCATCTTATTCCAACCCCACCTGAGCATTTGGGAAATCCAATCCTTCCTTGCTCTTTTGCCCCATAATTTATCAAAAAAAAAAAAAAAAAAAAAAAAAAAAAAAAAAAAAAAAAAAAAAAAAAAGATACCTCTGTGGGAGTAGTGTATAATTAGAGGGAAAATGTGCCAGTACATAAATATTGAAGATGACAAATTTAAGTGAAAATGCAAATTATAGGGTTTCTACATTGTCTTGAAATGATAATGTCACTTTTAAAACCTCATTTAAACTGTATGAGTTAAATTGTATATGTTTCCTACTGAAGTGTTTCAAAAGTGTCACTGCCCAGAAAGGTGATAAGGACTATCATCTTTCCCTGAAGCCTTGAGGATATGAATATTCATTCCTTAAAGGTCTACTGTCACTTTATTCTCTTAAATTTCTTTTTATTTACAGGTGAATATTTGCTAGTACTCCGTTGAGCAAAGTTAACTATTTATAAAATTAGTATTTTTATAAATACAGATAATAAATTTTTATCCTTTTCATTCACTTATGAGCAGTATTACTGAAATTTAGAAAATGGAGAAAATTACAAAAATAAATGTCAATAAAATAATGTATACTTGATGAAAAAATCCATTTCTCTGTCAGCTTCATCTAAGGTTGACCCAAACTATGGTAACACCACTTTTATTTCCAGAATAAAATCTTTAAAAATATTCTTACCCTGATAAAGTGGGACATCAGTAATATGACATTGTCGAAAATGCTGACCTGTATTTTGTTGTGGCAGTAGCTGGGTCAAGAAGCTAGATTTTTCTTTCCACCTTCTGCATCTGACTCAGCACATTAAAGGTCTGACTGGTGTTATCAACCTAGAAAGTATCACGTCAAGACTTATGTGCTCAGTGCAATACCATAGAGTGGAGAGTAGGAGGGGGATGACGCCCAGTTGGTTTTCTTTTTGATAGTGGAATCTAGATTTTAGTTGAAATTATCAGAAATTTAATAAAAATCTCTTTCATATTTCATTTCTGAGGAAAGACTGGAGAAACCTTCAACCTGAAATGCACCTTTAGGTAGTTTCTTGGTCATTCTCTATCAGTAATTATTGGCTCAAAATAAAGGCAATAGCTGATAAGAAACTCTCAGCATTTTGTCAATAGTATTGTGTGTTATCCTGAAAAGTTGAGCTAGTTTTCAAAGCTGAGTCACACTTCTTTTCAAAGTGCTACTTTTTAAAGGTTGTATTTAGTTTCTAACTTGACATGCCTCATTTAACTCATGAAACATGAGCAATGAAACATGTCATGGATTCTAAAACTTAATTTCTGAAAAATTTCAGCTGCTGACTTCATGTAATGGTATTAGTCCTGACAGGAAATAGGTCTGAACCAAAAGACAAACAGAAGTGGCAGGTGATATAGAGGTGTTTTTTAAAGGAAAAATGTGACTGGACATCTGAGCAGGAAAGTAAACAACGGACCAATTACCCTTGAAACTTGGGCTAACTTTTTATTGACAGAAATTGAACAGATATTCTGGAACAGAGAAGGCAGTAACCGATGCAGTTAAGAGCTGTTCCTTACTTTGGACTTGGATCTCAGTAATTTAGCAGCACTTGACAAGTATCATAAGGCTACAGCTAAATTTTAAGGAAAAGCAATAGCATGACAGATGTCATAATACTTTGGACTTGTACATTCTTTTGGGTTATGTTCTTCTGTGGAACAGCTGTTACAAAGACTATGCTCCTGCATTGCTTTTTTGTTGCAAATCACTTCCCCTCACTGTTTTTGCAGTCACATGCTGATGTACTCTTCAAAGCATACGTTCTGCATACATGACTCAAATATCCTATTTTTAGTTTCTGCATTCACTCTGATTTCTCTATATGCTTCTTCCCATACTAGAATATCTGATTTCTGAACCTTTGATTTTAAATCTTCCATCATTACCAGACTTTCATTCCCTCTTATTTCTGACTGTGATCAAAGTAAAACTCTCATTTTGTTACAGATAAATGCAGTTTCTGACAGTAAACGTTCACAAAGCATTTATGGATAGATTCCTGAAGTTAACACAGCAAGCTAATTAAATCACTTTAAGCCCACAAAATGATTGCTTAGAACACATGAAATAAAATTAATCTAAAAATGTTCTTTTGTATTTTGTTTTTTTCATGTATTTTTTATAGAAAGTACTAGGAGATGAAATAAGGTTTTTCTTCTGTGAAAGTAAATGTCTTCCTTCTGTCTATTAAAATAATGAAGTACTATCTGGTGTGTATACTTTTACAACTTCCTTAAGTTTTCAGAAAACACTTGGAATTCAGTAAGCAGTGTAAGCACAAATATGGCACTGTTTCCCATATGATAGAAAAGCTGCTGATGTATGAGTTGGATGAGCAGACAGTGAGGTGTTTTGAAAACTGCCTGGAACAGCTGGGTACTGATGGTGCTGATCAGCAGCACAAAGACTCATTGGGTACCAGAGACTAGTGATGTGCTCACTGGGTCACTGCTGAGTCCAGTCATTTTTAACTTCTTCATTAATAAGCTGGATGAGCAGGCAGAGGGTACGTTCATCAAGATTGCTTTTGACACCAAGCTGATGGATGTGGCTGATACAGCAGAAGGTTATTCTGCCATTCAGAGAGACCTCGACAGTCTGGAGAAGCAGGCTGACAGGAAACCATGAATTTCAACAAGGGAAGACCAAAGTCTTGGGAAGAACAACCCTAGGCAAAAAAATATGTTGGGGGCAGCTGAAAAGCAGCTTTACAGAAAAGGATCTTGGAGTCATGGTGGACTCCAGGCTGAATATGAGCCGACAATATGCCCTTACTGCAAGAAGGTGAATTGCTTACTGGACTGCATTAGCCAAAGTATTGCCAGCAGGTCAGCAGAGGTTATCCTTCCCCTCTTCTCAGAATTGGTGAGGCCACACACAGAGTATTGCAGGGTTTTGGGTTCCCCATTACAAGAGAGCTATGGACATACTGGAGAAAGTCCAGTGAAGGGCTGCTAAGAGGTGAAGGGACTGGAGCACCTCTGCCATGAGGAAAGGCTGAGAGACCTGGAACTCTCTGCTTTCAGTTTAGCCTGAGAGAGGGTTCAAGGGGATTTTGATGTATATCGTGCATTTACCTGAAGGACGAGTGCAAAGAGGATAGAGCTAGGCTCTTTTCAGTGGTGCTCGATGACAGAGGCAGTGCAGACAGACAGGAGGCCTCAACCGAAAATTAGAAAGCACTCTTTCGCTGTGTGGATAACCAAGCACTAGCACAGGATGCCCAGAGATGTTGAGAAGTCTTCGTTCTAAGAGATATTCAAGATCTTGGGCAACTCACATCTCTATTTGAAGCACAAATGTTGGAACAGGTTACTTCCCTTCCAAATTCAACCATTCTGTGATTTGGTAGGATTCTGTGTGATTATGTGTGATTATGTAAATGTTTACATAAATTTAGATCATTCCATGTGTCAAGGGTCTTCTAGACCCTTTTATAGGCCACTGCTCTGAAAATGGGGGAAAAGCTACTACATTTGTTTCATTGTTCTTTATAAAATACATTTTAAATAATATGGAAAAGGTAAGAGTTTCCTAGACACTAGACTTGATGGCAAGATCTTAGGACTAGAGAAATGTAAGACTGTCTTCACTGTAACAGAAAATATCAGGAGGACCAACCAGGAATATGATTGAAGGGCATTTAGTGAGACAAAATTTGATTACAGAGAGTCCCAACATGGACTCGGGAAAATAAAAGACTTTGTAATAGATCTTACTGAATGTTCTGAAGGGTTAACGCAAAGAGTTGGCAGAGTGAAAGCAGCGAGCAGAATTTACCAATACTTCAATAAAGTTTTCAATACAGCATAACACAGAAAAGACTAATCTATAAGGTAAGCAGATCTGCTGTGAAGAGGCAAACCATTTGAGAACAAAGCTAATTGAAGACTGAAAGCAAATATTCCAGAAGAGTAAACCCACATAAGAGTTAATTGGCGAGGGTTACAAGTCAGCTGACACAAAATTGGGGACTTAATTTTGTTTATTTCTGGTCCAGAAAAAAACCCCAATGAAACCCCAAACAAACAAAACCCACTAAAACTGAACATGGCATAAAACCAAAAGGAAACTCCATGAGCTCTAATGATTAGAAATAGACCAGAATCTGTTACAACAGTTTACACCTAAGATAGTTTCGTGTGAGCAGCGGTGTGAGTTCACTGGGTCAAATACTCACATGCAAGTACATACTTGTGTAGATATACATAAAATTCTGTGTTGCATGTGTTACATTCCTCACTGCGTGTTTTTAGTACCGTTAATTTATTTGAAGTGACAGTTTTCAGGACTCAATACTTAGCCTGGCTTCATTCATTTGCAGAGACAGCAAGGGATACATTCTACTCCTTCCCTCCATGGCACTGTGCATTCCACAGATTTTTTTATCATTACCCTGAAAATTCTTTATATGGCCAAGATACACCATGTTCCTCTAGGCCTAAGGACTCATTAAAGGACCAACTCTCTTTATCTTACCTCCTACCTAATTTGGCCTGGAGTTTTTTTCTCTGTGGCCTTTTAGGCAACACCCAAAATAGGATCATTCCTTACTGGCCAAAGAACAAGCATTACACATTCTCACTAACAAGGGAGCAAGAAATATGAATGTATATACCGGTATTATTGATTATATATTATCGTGCCATTATATCGTAATTGGTTAAACTTAACATACTTTGATTTAAGCAATTAATATATCATGGTGAAGTTCCTGTCATGCCCCCAGTAATCCAAGAAAATCACCGTTCAGGAATTCAGTTGTATCTTACATGTATGTGTATGCATATATATTTTTTTTCTTTTTGAAACAAGTACGAGGTTCCCTAGACTTGCTTCCTGCATTATTACATTTTTTTTCTCCCAAGCATATACTAGAGTTAGTAAACACTTTGGCAAAACTTCCTCTGAACCTCGAAAGGAAAATGTGCTGCACTTTCAGAAATGTCTATGATTTTCTACTTACAGACTTCTTTTATGCTTTTATTGTATTTAAGTAACAACCCAGTTCTGTCATGCACTTATCCAATCTCTCTTATCTCTTTTAGTGGAAAGTGATTGCCTCTCATCTCATAAATAACGTCATATGCTAGCCACAGGAGGTAAAGCCATTAGCCTAAATCAGTCCTCTTTGACTAATCTGTTAAAACTTCCTCAGCAAGTTATGTGAACGAGCAAAACTTATTAAATCAATGAAAGAATGCAATGGATTATTGAACAAGGTATTTACATTCAAATGCTATGCGGAAAATGTGAAGAAGACCATTTACCTGGGTGGACAAACAGGAAAAATAATGATGTTAGGAAGCTTATGTGTCATGATAATATTGCAGCATGGTTCCAAAATTCACATCCCTTTCTTCAGTTTATTTTTAATGTGAGTCTGGATTTTAGCATTCAAGAGAATTGTTCCAGTATGCCTGCTTGCCTAACTGATATACAACCACTGATCTAGTAAGAGGTGAAACTCCCCTTTGTTTTCATGGATGAGTCAACCTGTATCTTTCAGAATAAGCATCCCAGCTACAGAACCATTCATTTTATACCAAAACTCATATATTAACTAAGAAGTTTATACAAATGCCTGTTCAGAAGAAATGCCTTTAGTTCCTTACTCACTTTTTACTGACAGTGATGTAATAGAGTGAGTTCGAAAGGATGCCGAGATTGAAAGCCAAGACCCTGTTGAAAGTTCAACAATAAACCCAATGTTTATTATAAAAGAGGCCAAGTAAACAGGAACCCAAGAGAAGAAGAATAGGAGAACATGACACCCTACTCATGCAGGTGTCACCAAGAAAGTTATCTTACCCACACCCAATATCATAGAAACCTCTGCAGCAACTGTGTCTTTCAGAGGGGTGATGGCTCACACGAGCATGCGTCCCCACTATAGGCAAGTGGTCCTTCATATGAAGAAAAAATCCACCGCAAAAACCCAACTAACAACTTTTATTCCATTAACTGATTGCGTCTGTCCAGGCAGGTGTGGCAGTACCACCCAGACAGAGGTTCTCAGTCTCCCCTTGTTTATATAAGTGCACCGCTTCAGCACATGTGTGAATACTTTGGGATTCCCCTATTGCATGTGCTGTTTAACTCAAAGAGTCTTATCTATTTGGGTCTGGGGACTTTATTTCATCTTCTCCTCTTCAGTTTCTCCTTCAAATGTCCTCTACAGAAAACAAGTCAATCATAGAGCACTAATTAAAACAGTTCATACAAGAAACTCTCTGTCCAAGGACAAGGCTCCTGTTTATCAGTGAACTTGGCAGGCAAAGAACAAAACTTTCACTGGTGGCTGGGCCAAACACAGACCAAAAAATATCAACATTGCCCCATAAAGGTGGACATGGCAGTATCCACCTCAAGAGTCATTATTTGTCTTGTAAAGATATAAGACAATTCAGTACAATAACATGATGTAGCTTTTCTAGACTACAAAATTCTGGTCCTCAGTCTCGGTCTATATTTACACAGCATAGGAAGAGTGGTGTAGGCAGTGTTAAGGTCATTACTGGTTCACCAAATCACACACTGTCAGAAAGTGCATGGCTGCTCAGTGAAATTAATAAGACAGTTAAAAGATGTTGATTATCCTCCCCCTGACTCGATAGCTTGCACTTTCTGCCTTGACCTCATCCCTGAGAAGATGTCCAATTTATGAGGCTGGAGGTGCCCTCAGCTGTCCCTCTGGCCTGCCCAGCCAATGTCTCACTGCTCTTGTCTCAAGGAAGCAGATGTTTCACTTTGGAAAACAACACAAATGCAATCATACATTGACTGTTTTATATCTATTTATAAGCTTTTTTCATGTGCTCTTTGGCACATGACCTACTGTAGTGGGTTTCTGTGGCTGGGTTTTGGTAGAGGCAGGGGGCTACAGGGATGGCTTCTGTTAGAAGCTGCCAGAAGTTTCCCCTGTCCCTGGAGCCAATGCCAGCCGGCTCCAGGACCGACTTCCTGCTGCTGGCCAAGGCCGAGCCAATCAGGAGTAATAGTAATGCCTCTGTGATAACATATTGAAGAACAGAAGGTTGTGGCGCAGAAAGAATTCCAGACAGGGTAGAGTGCAGTGAGAACATGGGAACAACAAGGTAGACACCGAGGTCAGTGCAGAAGGAGGGGCAGGAGGTGCTCCAGGTGCCGGAGCTGAGGCCCTGCAGCCCGTGGGGCAGCCCATGGTGGGGCAGCTGTGCCCCTGCAGCCCATGGAGGGACATCGGGGTGCAGAGACCCCCCTGCAGCCTTTGGAGGAGCCCATGTTGGAGCAGGGGGATGCATGAAGGAGGCTGTGACCCCGTGGGAGACTCAGGATGGAGCAGGGTCCTGCCAGACAACTGTGGCCCGTGGAGAGGGAAGCCCACGCTGGAGCAGCTTTTCCTGAGTAGGACTTGTGGCCCCTGTGGGGGACCCGTGCTGGTGCTCATTCGTGAAGGACTAAACCCCATGGAGGAGTGACCCACGGGACAGGAGTTTGGGAGCTGCTGCCCGAGGGGTGGAGCCACATTGGAGAGATCCATCAAGGACTGTCTCCTGTGGGAGGGACCCCACGGGAGCAGGGGAAGGACTCCTTCTTCTGAGCAGTGGCAGAAACCCCCATTTCCCATCCCCCTGCACCTCTTGCGGGGAGAAGGGAGAACATGGAAGGAAGGGGTGGAGATAAGGGGTTTTTAAGACTGTTTTATTTCTCACTCTTTGGCTCCTATCCTGTTAGTAATAAAATTAAGTACTATCCCCACTTTGAGTCTGTTTTGCATGTGAAGGTACTCAGTAAGTGATATTTCCCAGCTGTTAACTCACGAATCCTTACCTGTTTTTTTTATTCTCCTCTGTCCCATTGCAGAGGGAGAGTGAGACAGTGGCTTTAGTGGGTACCTGGCATCTAGCCACGGTCAACCCACTACACCTACCAAATTCTTCCAAGTAATAATACATTCATCTTCTTCCATAAACACCATATAATATGATATGATATAATGATATGGATAGAGAAACAAAATTTTGCTACATTCACAAATAGGGTTGAAGGCCCCTAGTTCAAATTCATGTCCTAGAAACCAAGGCACTGCTACCCTTGTCTCTTTAAACCAAAACTTTACCACATATTTGCATATTCACTCACTAGCTTTTACTCAAATATACTTTCTGACGGTGCTGGGGAGTTCTGTGTCTAAACCCTAGCAGAAATCAAAATATGTCATTTTTCCTGTTTCACGAAAAGCTAATCTAACAATCTCACATCCCCTAAAATATATATGGGAGATATGGATAGCTCACATCTGCACAATCTACAGTCCGACAGGATGACAGTAATTCCATACCTGTACTTCATTCAGGATTGAAGGACAACTGTGGTATAAATTCCAGCTATCCCTAAAGGAACATGAATGAAAATATCTTGACTCCCAAGATAATGTCATAATTTAGTCATCATGGATTTTTGAGTGGGTCTGTCTCAAAATTTGCTTTGTTTGGTTAATCCCCATGCATGAATAAAAATTATTATTTTACTCTGAACAATATTAAGAATTGAGGATAACAAATTGAACAAATTCCCTTTGTGGAACTGACATGAAGTGGTCTGTCTACAAGCACTCAGAAAAGTCAGTGACTTTTTAAAAATAAAATAAGATGCTCTGAATAACATGGCAGAAAATTCTTTCTCTTGACTTTATTTCTAGCTGGTGGTAGAAGAAATCATTTCATATTTATGAAATTATCCATGGCTCTTTCTATTCACAGTAGCCTTCATCTTTCATTTGTTTAAGTGCCTTTTCTCATCTACTGTGAATGAAATGAAAATAGCCTGTCTTCTTCCATTTTGCCTCATTTGGAGGCAAGTAAATCTTAAGTCTTCCAGCTCCCCCTCAAAAGCTGGTAGCACTCCTGGTAGCAGGTGACACCTGTGATATCAAGGTCATTTGCTTTTCCGTGTATTTTTTTGGTAGAGTTGTTTCTTCTAAGGAACTCATTTTCTGTCATGGATTATATAATTTGATTTCTTCCTTATTAGGCCCATAATGCCAGTCACGGTATAAGCAAAACATGGATAAGAGTTTCTATAAAGAGCTATTACATGTTTTTAACATCACTGAGCCTTTTTTTCATACTGATGATTTCCATCACATATACTGACAAAAGGATTTCTGAATTGTGGAAACACATTAAAAAAAAATGTTAATAGTTCCTCATTCCCCAATCTCATGCAGGTTTTGCTCAGTCTTCACCTTGTGATTTGATGTTGATCCTACTAAAGGGTTTTAGCTTCTTTTAAATACAAACCCAGAAAAATAAAGCCTAGAAGATAAGCTTGATAGAGGAAATGATTTGCAAATTCAAATAAAGAAGATACTTTCCTAGCAGAGTATTATGTTGTTTTCATTTATTGCTGAAAGAATAATTAAGAGGCTGGTGAAGGGACTCGAGCACAAGCCCTGTGAGGAGATGCTGAGAGAGCTGAGTTTAGCCTGGAGAAGAGGAGGTTCAGGAGTTGCATCACTCTCTGCAACTACCTGAAAGGAGGTTGTAGCCAGGGAGGCGTTGGTCTCTTCTCCCAGGCAACCAGCAGTAGGACAAAAGGGCACGGGCTTAACCTCTGCCAGGGAAGGTTTAGGTTGGGTATTAGGAGGAAATATTTAGAGAGAAAGTAATCAGACATTGGAATGGGCTGCCCAGGGAGGTGGT
The DNA here is from genome assembly GCF_003031625.1 of Empidonax traillii. Taxonomy (NCBI): domain Eukaryota; kingdom Metazoa; phylum Chordata; class Aves; order Passeriformes; family Tyrannidae; genus Empidonax; species Empidonax traillii. The sequence goes on from NW_020955211.1 coordinate 433,141, forward strand.
GGGTTCTCCGTCCCTGGAGGTTTTTAAGATGAGACTGGATGTGGCACTGAGTGCCATGGTCTAGTAACCATAGTGATGTTGGATCAAGGATTGGACTTGATGGTCTTGGAGGTCTTTTCCAAACCAGTTGATTCTATGATTCTATAACAAGTTAAGATAGAATTAGTTAAGATAGAATTTTTTTGAGTGATTCATTAGTGCTGCTTTACTTGTAGTATTGAAGGAAAGATTATATTGTTATAATAAAATTAAAGTAATAGCTAGGCTAATAGAAAGCTGATGAAAGTGACTTGTACAGCCACTAAGAGAATACTCTGTTAAACTACATAGTTACATCCTGTTCAATAGTGAACATCCAAATTAAGAAAATGCATACTGCATCTCTCCTCAGAGGACAGGCCTCTGTGCCCTGTGGTACCTGCACCCTGTTCCAGTCCCTGGTACAAATAAACTGTCCTGATTTTGATAAGTAAAAGTTAATTACACTTCTTGATGTGCAAGCTGCTGCTTTAGTTCATTATTTATAGGACTATTGACTGGAGACTTACCTAGCAAAGTCAACAGATATTAATCAGCCCCTAGTTAGTCCCCATCTAATCTGATTGTCAACAGATTCAGGATTCCCTGTTTGCATCACTGACATATGATGCAGTAAAAAGGTATTTCAGACACAATCACACCTGTGTTTATTAGGGTACCTGTAGTTTTGGAAATTGGTAGTGAATAATATTCTAGCTCTTTAAGCAGCTGTGAGGATCTCTAAGCTATATATAAATGCTTACTTCTATTGTTAAATCATAATACTGATGTTGCAGTCTTAAGGAAGTACCAAATAGTAAAAATCAAGAAACACAGACACATAAGCTGTTTATAACTACATTTCCTTCTCTGAAAGGATTAATTGTAACTATACTCAGAGGAATTTTTGGCCACCTTGTGACTGCATAGCAATGTGCAACTTTATATGGCTTCCTATTATTAGAAAATTCCATTATTACTGTGAATTTTGTACATGCAATAAAGAAATAGCATTAAAGCAGCTCAGTTGACTCAGGAAAATACTATGGCACCATAGTATAGTATAACATCATATAACAGTTAGGTAAGGCATAGTAATTGTAAAGTCTCTCTGAGGACAGCAACCTATAAAGGTAAGAGTAATAAAAAGAGAAATAAGACAAATATTTGTAAAGGATTTATTGGATTTCCTAACCTAATTAAAAAATACTCTTTTCATTTGGACTCCAGAATTCCTTGAAGAAAAAATATTATTCTTAATAGTTAACTTATTCATCTAATCTAAATTCTTGTATGATAATAACTTTGGACTTGAGAGCTTGTACATGAGACATACTACCTAATAATTTGTTAGAGAAAATAACTTAAGGCTACAGTAATGTAAAATGCCCAAACTGTTGCTTGAAACTTGGTAGAGAGATTGAAAATACTCTTATTTCTACAATACCATGAACAAATCCAAACTTTTAAAATTCATCATGGACACTTTTCATGGTTTTGAAAAGACAAAGCTAAGTCTGCATATAGCTGCATGTCTTCCTCCTACAGGGTCACCACGTAGGCATTATCTGGTTACTTTATTTCTCATTTTTTCTTTGTAAATGCCAGTTACAAAAGTGCAGCACTTCTGGCTGTTCTATAACTCTGAAACTCGTCATAAACTGCTGAAAAGACCTTTGCTTCACCTATTCCAATTTTAGCTTCTCTGATTTCATCTGGAGATAAAAGAAAAATTCTCGTTTCTTGAAGGATCACATACTTCACAATTTTTTTTTTTTTTTTTTTTTTGGTATCATTAAATTAAACATCTTATTCCAAATTATAGCAATAGTTTGTTGTCTGTGAAATGGAAAAAAATTAACAAACACTATCACTGATTGAATGTGTTGCTTTTATTTCAATTTAGACAAACTGTTTACACCTATATCCAGTAACTATGCAATTTTATTGCAATTATATTCAAATATGTATATTGAAAAGAATTACATTGGAATTATCAAATGGCATTTGGTACAGTATTTAGGAGAAATTGCTCATGCTTCAATCTATCTTCAAGTTCTTGAAATAATCTTCCTTTCAATTCAATTTTTTATGTCGCCTACTTCATTCAAATTGTAATGATAAATTCTGGTGATAAAGATGAAACTGCCCATGATGTATCCACTTCGAACTGTCCTCAAAAAAAAGCTGGATGGTGAACAAATAAAAATTGTCCTTTGCTGTTCAATAAAGTAGAACAATTACTAATTTCTGACTTAAAAGTATAAACAGAACACTATTCTGCTTGTGGACTGAATTTAGGATAGAATTTCAGTGAAAGGCTCTCAGATAATATATAGCTGTTAAAATGAAAGTTGAAATTACAAGACTACTGGTTAAATCATATCTTATGCTTTGAGAAGACTTTGACTTCAAGAGTTCAGTTCAATCACATACAAACCTAGATTTATATAAAGTTTTATTTCAAGCTTTTTCAAACATATCCTGCAGCTCTTTTTTTTTTTTTTTATATTTCACATAACTGGATGAGAAACAGAAAGAAAACCTTTTTTTTTTCCTCATACACAAATGCTTTACATTCCTCAAGAGCAACAAAAAATTTACAGCAGAGAATTTCATCATCTGGTCTTTTGAACATTAGGACTTACTAGATTTAACTTTCAAAAGTTACCACTCCATGAATAACATCAAAGCAGTGGTCCTGCACCAATATGGAAAAAAAAAATAGCAATTCATCATTACCTTCTTTTCCTTGTTCTCTATAGTCAGAAAATTTGCAACTACTCCATTCCATTCTCACAGTCTTGTCTTTCCAGAGCCTTTGTTAGTGTTCTTTCAAAAGCACAAGTGTTCTAATATTAAAATAATAATAATAACAATAAAAATAATAATAATAACCATCAATGGTTACCTGAGAGGCAACATTTTAAAACATTTGATTTACCTGGGCATTCATCATATAAACAACAGACAACACAGCTCTACAGAAACCAGGATTGTCCCCCCTTCTACTGTGAGGCACCATAATAATGTCAGATGACCCATTTAAAAGTTTAATCGATGCATTTTCATGAATATATGGTAATGATAATTATAATACTGCTTGCACAATGAGGGCATTTTGAAAAAGATATTTCATGCCAAGGCAATAGGATTTAATCAGATATTATAAACAAACCTTTCAACAAAGTACAAATTAAAATACTCTGTGAAATGGGATACAGTGCTTTAGTAAGCTTAAAGAAGCCCCTGGTGGTCTAGGGGAAAAGACACTGCACTGTCACTGCAGAGACCCGGGTTCGATTCCCAGTCGGGGCCCCTCCCCGGGCAGATGGAGCTCGTTAGCCCTGTAAGGCAATCCATCTACGTCCTGAGGACCTCGCTGCCACCATCCAAGCTCGCTTGGCCCCGGCAGATGAACCTCAGGATTAAAGGGTGGGCTCAGTTCCGCGCACACTGTGTCTCACCTAAAAAATCCAATGCGCAGGCTGGAAGGTGTAAAATACCTTCCCCGGTTCTTCGTTCGCAAAGACTGGCCTTTACAGTTACATTACAAGCTTAAAGAAACACATATAGAAACTGACAAACTCAATTAAAATATTATTAGATGTAGGACTTTATGCCAAGGAAGCATAACTTTCAGATCAATTTTCACTGTAAGTAGACAAACTGATATCAGGAAGATGCCACACTTAGAAAAAAACCTTCAGTTCTATCATGGAGCTAAGATGTATTTCTGTTAAAGGCTAACTTTTATACTTTCATAAGAAGGAAGTAGGGAAAAATGGGTCTCTATGTTGCTATAAGGTAAATGTTGACTTACTTCTTGAGAAGATTTATCAAGGATATTGTCTATGTTCCTTGGTTTCTAAAAGAAAGTCACACCTACTGTATTCTTTGCTACCTGTGAATGTATGTTGCATAGCTTCTAAATCAAATTATTTCCAAAAGAGAAATACACAAATCCCCGAAATAATAATTACTCCTAGAAGAAATTTTGAAAGAATGCAAAAGGATGCAACTTACCTTCCCAAAGAACAGTAATTTTTATTTGTATTTTCCACTGCTATTTTGAATTCAACATATTCTTTTTCATATCCAACTACAGTGAAAGTAATCCCCACTTGGGTAAAATTGAAACAATATATGACCCATAATTTGGAAAAAAAGTCTAGTGCTAAATTGGTATGGTATCTGATTAACTAACTAAGTGGATTAGTTTAAGAAATAGGTGCTGTATATCTCTTGTTCACATTATATCATGTACATATTGCATTCATCTGTAACAGAAAGAAGCAGAAGAAGCCTCAGATCACAAATTCTAGAAGAAAGATGTGGAATTAGGACATTTGCTCACATTTATGTCTCAGTATTAGAAAAACAGATTAGAAAATAATAGATTATCTTATTTAGCAATACTTGAGTACTGACATTTAAAAATAAATTTTAATTCTGATATTTTAGGAATGTTAGTTGATGCTTTTAAGACCTAGTATTGTGGCAGGGCATTGAAATGCTATGAATTTGGATCTTTCTTAGAAACATCAATTCATTACAGAACCTGCAAATATATATTCATAATCCAAATTCCTTCCTAGAAGTTTAGGAAATTGATACTTTAGGAAATTTTTTTAGTAAATTGCTTAGAAGACTACCAGTTTAGGTCGTGTAATGTGTGCCATTACTCCGAGGGAGTGAGAAGCACTGCTGTTCAGCTGTGAGCAAGAAGACCTGGCTGAAACCAGCCCTGCTCTGCAAACTTTGGGAACTGATTTGGGTAGTACCATCTCAAGTATCTCATATGATATATCACATAATAGTCACCAAATTTAAACTGATGCAAAACTTTCCAAAATTCCTTTTGTTTTTCTGTAGTAATAGAAACTTATTCATTAGTTTTCTTGTTTTGAAAACTTTATATAAAATCTCTCCTATAAACAACTTCTGAAACCGGCCCAGGAGATAATTAGGAAACTGGGAATTAAAAATTTTAGATTATACTAGTATATGAATTCCCTTTTACTTTCATTGTCATAACTATTTTCCAAATTCTTACACTATATAGTGCATTTGGCTAGTGATATTCATTAATTACGTTTTCAAATGCCAACATGTATTTTACAAAAAAATTCATTTATCATTCTCATCTTCAGCAAGGGATGACAGAGACTGTTTTCTAATCTTCAGTCACACAGAAAGGTATAAAAATGTACTTTACCTTCTGCTCTGGTCAACAGACTCGAGGCAGAGTCAAAGATTTGCATAGTTAAGAGAATAAAGTAGTACAGCTTGTGCTATGTTGATTTTGTATTTCAGATTCTGTAGATAAAAAATTACAGCAATCATGGTGAACGGAGCAGAGGTGAAGGATGATGAATGTGTTACAGCTACATATATACTGCCTTGTGCATTACAGAGAAGGAGCTTGGGGATAAAGCATGCAATGTTTTCAAGAGGAAGTGGGTGCTTTTGTGGACAATTCTGGCGTGACTCAAGGAATACCTTTTTTTTAATTACTGTTCTTTTATTGGCTAAACACTCGTGGAGAAAGTGCTGAGTGAAACCCATTTTAAGAACAGTAACATAGAAGTGGTTGTAGATCGCAAAGAAAGTTGTTTTTTGTGAGGGAATATTTACATTTGTTGAAACAAATCTCAGCTCTATAAGATGCCACCCAGCATAAAGTTTGAAGGTTTTTTTCGCAGGCATCTGATTGCAGTACCTTGGAGGGGAATAGGGTGGCTGGTGAGGAGGGGGGAAATTGGGCCAAAGTAGATACAGAAATAGAATATACTAAGTGCTAGAGCATACATTTTTCCATTCCAGTAGTCATCACATAGCTAACAAAAAGTTCGATCCTAAACTATTTACATAGGTTTAATTACATTAGAATCAGAGGCAGTGAGCTGTTTGGAACTTGGCCCTCTGCCATTTGGTAATAAGCACTTCGCAGTATTACCTAACGAAAAACACTTCTGGATCCTGAAAGAGCCAGCGTTGTGTGAGCAATGCCCCCACCTAGCGATGCAACTCTCGTGGAGCTGGAATTGAATTGGATACCCTGCAGGGGGGCCAAGTCAGGAGCAGCACCCTCTGCACTGGTACATGAACACAACAGCTCGTTCCACATCAGGAGTCTGCAAACACAAAGGACACATTCTGTGATGTGGCCAAGACACATATTCTTTATCAGCCCATTCATTTCTCCTGAAGGCTATCTGAATTCCTGCATACATGATAAAAAGAGGATTAGCTTTATTCTGTGAGGCTTTGCAGAGTGTTCTTTGACTTGGGTAGTAGTCTGGCCACGAAATTCCATATATTACAGTTCAAAGCAGAAAATTTCCAACATGCACCAAACAGCTGAGAAGTTATAAATGTTGTAAATATAAATTAGCTTACAACTCTTGAGAGTCGTAAACTCATCTCAGAATAGGTAAACAATAAGGTTCCAGGGTAATATCTGTTTTATTGCACTAATCTATATAAACTCAATATAATATCAACAAGTAATTGAGTTACTTTTGTTGAAAAACAATCCTAAAATCACTTCTTCATCTTAACATTGAGCTTTTCAGCCTTTAAAACCAAGCTAATCTTGAGCACATACATCACCAGTGACTAAGTAGTGATGCAGCAATTATCAAAATAAGTACATCCCAATGCCCATGGGTTTAGCAAGTTTTTTTACTTAATATATAAGGCAGAAATGGCCAGTTTCCAAGGACAAATTAAATAATATTGAAAGTAATCCATGAAAATATGGTAAAGTTAAATCATAACTTTTTAAAAGTGGGATCCTAAATTTTTGTTAATATGTCAGAAATCATCCATTTCAAATATTATGAATTTCATAGTTCCTCAAATGGCAATCTGTTGACCTTGAGGGTTCCTCTTTTTGTTAGGTCTACTTGGAGACTAGCCATATACATTGCTAGAGGTAGACTCCCTTGAAACCCCAAATATTATTTTTGTTTAGAAATGCTGCACTATGAAACCACAACTATTATCTCTATAAAACCTGGTTCTAGGGTCTTCTTTCTTGATCTTACCCAGAAGAACTCCCTTTTTATCAGCTAAGATGAGTACAGGAAATATCCGTATCCAACTCATTGTCAAAGTAACTGTTGTCCTGAGACAGAGAGAAAATTTCTAAGTAGTTTTTTTATATGCATATACATATATTATTTGAATATATTCCCATCTGTACAGTGCCTTGGAGTTATTGAATGCCTCAGGTTTACTGAATGCTTCCATTGTCTTCTGCTATATTACTGTCTGAAAAAATTCAAAAACTTCAAAACTTGCTTTGCTCATATAAAAATTCAAAACTTGCTTTGCTCATATAATCTGTTTAATATGGAAATACGTCTGACAGCTTGTTTCTCTAACACTGTCAGGCAACCCAACTTGTTTCACTCTCAACTTGCACTACATGACTCAATTTTGTCATAGATTTGTTTGGGCATGAATAGGGAAACTTTACATTTTTCACAACTCTTCAAATAGAAAAAAAATATATGCATTACAAAATCAGATACCAAGCACAAATTTTTCCTTAGTGGTTTAAACCAGGTGTGGTTTTATCAGTCACAGTCTTCTCAGTAATTGTACTCTTATAGGGAAGAAAATCTAACTTCTGACAGCTGCACATTTAGGACCGCTGCACTCCATAATGGAATAATCGTTATTACATAATATCGTCTGCTATTCATTCTGTAAGTTGACCTGGCTCTACAGGCATACAGCATGTAAGTAAATAAGAAAATATCAAGAATATTGCATAGAAGCACTGACAAGTGTAATTTAGATAAAATTATTTTTTACAGTGAATTATAAAATCTATTTTATTAATGTCTGTAGACTTGGTAAATTGTTTTTTATGTAATTTTTGCTAATCGTTATTCTAAGGGAAGGCTAGAAATATGACAATACACTGGAAGAGCAGTGAAGCGTTTGATGCTTTTCCAGTTACCAAATAACAAGGTTCTCCTGTTGAGGTATGATTATGTTATTTGTTGATACTTGACAAACTAAAATAATTAATCAGACAATGACTATAATTCAGATCTGAAGTGTATTTTAGTGTCTTCTACAAATTTCAGACAGAAGCCTGCTTCGTCCTTCCTCTATCTCTATTCCTCTCCAAAAAGTTGTATCACACATCTGTTTCAGACTTCCCAGAATCTGCCAATTTCAGACCACTTTAAACTGTGGATGAGAGAAAAAGCTTTCATGGGTAATGTACTGCCAAGCATCATATCTCTTATATATCAGTTGATAGCAGCTGCAACACAACAGCATGAGGAGAGATTTAATTCCTGATAGGCCATTTAGTACTTTATGGGTCATAACAAACATCTTAAATTCCATCTGGAGACCATCAGGCAGTCACTGTAAATACCACAGAAGTACATCTACACTCCCAGTAAAATATCCTCTTCCATCCTCTCAGTAGTAAGTGACTATTTCGTACCACATCTGTGTCAGCTCCTAAGAGATTCTGAGGTACAACACAATGAAGAGTATATTTGTGCAATCTAAAGTGGCATATCTCTGGCTTAAAAGAAGTCATAACATGAGAACCAAACCTGAGAAACTATCAGTAAAAATGCTTTATATAATAATAATGGGGAAACTATGCTGCCACTAATGGTATTAATGAGGGCTGACAAATGCCTTCATCTATGGTCACTGAATACACTCCCATTACAGTCTAAGTTTTATCTACGATGTCTTTTCTCCTACGTTATGTGGCTTGTGAATTGTGTGATTTTCAGACAGAATCAAGGCAGATAGTTCTGCACCACTGGAGTAAGGAAAACATGTTGGCATTGTCTGTTGTTAAACACCCTGTGGCTGCTGATATGGATAGATGTTTGTTATTCAAATCTTAAGACTGGATGCTGCCATCTAAAAACTACTGTATGCTCCCTGTGTTGGATCAGTTTTGTCTTATTTCTTTATTCCAAAAATTTCCAGTTTAAGTCCTCGTGAGTCATTCCAGATTCTCAGACTTGTTCTGAAATATTGCTGCTTTATTTCAGGTCTTTATGATCCTATTTTACCAGATTGGCCTCATCGATTAGTGATCAGTGGGTATAAACAAATATAAATGGAGGTGAAAAGTCTGAATGAAAAATTTTGCAGTGTTTTGCTTTGCGATTGAACAATGTCAAATTTTTATGAAATCAGTTAAGCAAACTTTTTTTTCAAACAAAGGTTTACTCTCTTAGGAGGCTTTTTCTTTCTTTTTTTTTTTTTTTTTTTTTTGTGTGGCTAAGGACAAGTATAAAACAACTTTTGTCTTTTCCCCCTTCCTGCACCTATATTCCTTCACTTTAATCACTCACTTCAGTCACTGTGCTTTTTTTGCACATATGGTTCAGAATATCTTCCAAATGTTTTGAGACTTGAAATACCTCAGCATCCCTGCTGCAAATTAAATCCTGCTTCCTCCTATGTAAATATGCATAGTACTTTGTCAAAGTCCTGAACACCTCATCTATGTTATTGTACACACTGTCATTTGCAGAGTGATAATTTGCTTTTAGAGAGCTCCAGCATTCATCAGAGCATAAAGTCATGTATACATATCTCCTCCTGAGACCTCCAGAACTACTGTTGCGGGAAAGAAGCAGCAGCTTTGTGCTGTTGCTGGAGAAAAGCCTGTCAGAGGCTGCTTAGCCAGTATGATATGTTCCAGTTCAGATTTTATACCATGGTACAGATACCACACTTGCTTCATTTGCTACTTTTCTTTAAAAGCTTGAAATACAGATTATTCTGTGTTGCATCATCTGTGTTTAAGTGGCAGAAGGCATCTCTGTTCAGCTTCAAATCTCCTCAAGCTTTAGTATTTCATGGTTCAAAAATCAACATGGTAACAACTCAATTTTCAAATATTCTAAGAATTTAATTCTAATAAAACCCAAGTGCAAAATGTATATCCACATCTTCAATGTTTTCAAAATTAGGCCAGCCATGTTGAATAAGATTGCTAATGCATAAAGTGAAGCATAAGTAGTTTCCTACAAAGTTAATAGACAATTCTGATGACTTTAAAAAAGGGAGGCAAGAAAAAGAACATGGAAAAAATAATTAGACACTGCACATGGTGTTTGAACATGTAAACAAATATAAACGGGCTGACAGACTTATATATATAGCAGAAAAATATATGACCTACACTGACTACACTTGTTGGTGTTACCTATGACACAGGCAGGTGCAAGTCATCTTATCCCAGTTACAATGAAAGATCTTCAGACAACTGTGTCACAGAATATGACATATCACTAGTGGGTTTCAAACAAGCTTGTCATTCTCTGTGCATTAGTGCAGTTTGGATTTTTTTGTTTCCTTTCTTTTTTTTTTTTCTTAAAAAGAAGGAGATTAACACACCAGTTCCTAAGTAGATTACTTTCATCATACAGGTACTATATTTTCTCTCAATTTGAATCTGCTTTTAATGTGGAAAATATTAATTGCCATTCCATAGTAACATTTGCACAAGAGACTTTGATTTTTTGGACTCTAAGAAGGTTCCTCTGTTCAGTTCTACTCCTTACAGGCAGAAGATTTTAGAAAAAGTCAGTAACATTACTTATGAGCTGAACTGAATATTCTGCAGCAGTAAGGGACAGGTCACAGCTTCCAAATGGAAACGTTTTGACTTCTAGACTCCAGGAGAGCAAACTTTGATGCTGCTGATCTGCTTGGCAGAATCATATCTGATATGTCCCTGGAGGAGAAGGTCCCCGGAAAGTTGACAAGTATTCAGGGATCACCACCTCTGAACTCAAAAGGAGTTTGCCATGACAAAGCAGGATGTTAAGCAAGATTCCAGGAGGCCTGGGAAAACTCAAGGAAAAATAGGAAGTATTCAGGATGTGGATGAGGTACCTCCAAAGACTACAGAGATATTACTACCGTCTAAGCATTCATAGACACAGTTTGGAAATCCAAGCCTGGGGTACCCCAGAGAAGTTGAAGAGTGTCCCTCCTTTTTGATATTCAATAACTATCTGAACATGGTCCTGGACAACTGACTGCAGGCCTTCCTGCTTGAGCATGAGGGTTGGACTAAAAAGCCTTCTAAGGTCCCTTTCAGTCTCAGTTATTCTGTGATTTTTAATTTGAAAGTGCATTAGTTGGCTATGCAAGGACAGAAAAAGGCAAATGCTTTTTTGGCAAAAAATACTCAACAAGCTTTGGCCAGTATTGATAGCAATTTTCTTTCCTATTTCAGCTGTAGCTTCCTGTAGTGCCACGTGCAACTAGATCTGATGCTTTCCCCAAGGAGATGGACACATATTGTACCTACATGGGCTGAGATTAAATCAAGAGGCAAATTTCAACTCAGTTTCTCAGTTTAATTCCTATACACATTGTAGACTTTCCCTCCTAAAGGAGAGCTTAAATTTTTGCCTTTTACTTAAATTAAAACTCCACACCTCCCAAGATAGCTGCTCTTCCAACTCCTAAAACTCAGGCAAATTAATCAATTCTCAGCCCAGAGGGTATATTAAACCGATACAAGATAGAGTCAATCTGTGTATGTTTTTTGTTTCTCCTTTACTAGCATACAGGAAGAGGAAAAGTTTCAAACACAATTTCTAAAAGTGATTGTTTCATCTCTTGGTCTCCTAGACAAAGGAAATATATCTGGGATTTTTGTCCTTTTAATATATTTTTAATTGACTTCACAATGAGTTGAATAAATCTACCTCACTTGATTTTAGAAACCTTATGAGAGATGATTAAGACAGGTGTATTGCTCTAAGATATAGAATGAATCACAGAACTAGTTACATTATTCTTTATCTAAATTTGGATTACCTGAATCATCTCTTAATTCATGAAATAAAACTGCTGATCTCTAAACACCCAAGACTCAACAGCCAACTGTGTGGTGTATTATAGATAGAGTTGATTTAAAAAACCCAAACAATAAACAAACAAAGCTAAAAAACTAAAACCAAAACCACAAAAACAAAACTACAGAGACCGACCAAACAAAAAACCAACCAAAACCAAAACCAAACCAAACAAACAAAAAACTTGAAACAAAACAGCCATCAAAAGCAGTGTTTCTTAATTAAAAACAAGTAATGTTATTAAGATGGCCTGCAACTTCGCACTACATGGGAAACAACAAAAATAGATCAAACTTAGAAGCCAGCAGTGTTCATAGCACTTAGAGTGAAGACCGCAGCTTGCGGGAGAGAAGAGTATATAGTTCATTCCAAGGCATGGTCCAGGGGTCAAGTATTGCACAGTATTTACAGACAGTTAGCTGTTCCATGTGTAGATACCTCTCATGTGAGTGTCCCTGGTGGTGCAGCGGCTAAACCACAGCGTTGTCAACGCTGAGATCTGGGTTCGATTCCCTGTTAGGACACTCCCCGGGCAGATGGAGCTCGTTAGCCCTGTAAGGCAATCCATCTACGTCCTGAGGACCTCGCTGCCACCGTCCAAGCGTGCTTGGCCCCGGCAGATGAACCTCAGGATTAAAGGGTGGGCTCAGTTCCGCGCACACTGTGTCTCACCTAAAAAATCCAATGCGCAGGCTGGAAGGTGTAAAGACCTTCCCCGGTTCTTCATTCGCGAAGAGATTGGCCATTATACCTCTCATGTAATTAGCCATTGCAGGATATAGCTGCAGTAAAGGGCCATATTGCACAGGCAGAACTAGAAATCTTTAATATGACAAACATTACAGCCTCCAAAGTGCTGCAACATGGCCCTGTCAAGTTACTCCTCTCTGCTAAAATAATTTCACCACACTGCAATAGTTATGATATTAAAAAAACCCACAACCTTTTAAAGTGACAACTTTTTCTCAAAGGAGAACAAGAATTTAGGATGGCACATGCAAAACTTTCAGTGACTTAATTTGCTTCCCTTCCTTCACTATGAGAGGACTTTGTTCCAAATCTGTACTCCCAAATTCCTGACAATTTTCCAGATTGCCTTTGCTTATATCTACTAACTAACTGAGCTGCTTTGCCTTAGCACATGAGGGGTAAAGGAGGAAGAACTCAAAGAGAGCTGGGAGAAAAGTGTGGCATAGCCATGACTATAGTGTCACTGTTACTGCACATTATAACTACTTTGGTGTCCTGTGACTGTGGCCCTGCTAAAAGTTGTCTTCAACAAGAAAACATACTGTCAAGAGAGAAACTCTACTTTGCTGTAACAGCCCTTACTCTGAAAATTTTCAAAATGAGAAAAAGGTCAGCCTATCAATGAGTTATTTTAAATCTACCTTCTGTGGCTTTGAGAGTGTTTTGCTGAGAATACCAAGTTTTTCTTCTGTTTTGCTGCTTCAGACAACATTTTCTTCTGTTTTTAAAAAGGAATGAAGATATGTTTTTCCCATCTGTGAATGGTCTTACATACCAGTTCCTCCCACTTTAACAAGAAGTCATGCTTGAGTTGTGGCATTCAAGCAACACCGTCAACCAATTCAGTACGCAGTAAATGTGTTTGGTCTTGATGCTGCATTTGTGTATGTTGTGGGATTTTGTCAATGATTAAATGGTATTCATTGTGCTGTTAGTTTCTTAAGATCCAACAAATCATAAATAAAGCAGTCAAATCAATATCAATTGCGTCATGAGATCAGAATAGCCCTGTGACAAGGAAGACATGAGCCCTCAGATTGAGATAATAACAAAACTTTGCTGAAAGATTAGAATAATCATATAAAATCATTTCAGTAATTTTAACAACAATTATTTGAGGGGTTTTGCACTCAAAATTAGTTCAAAATAAGTTTCTGGAACTGCACTATTATGGAAAAGGAACGCTTTACTGACTTACTTGCTTGCTTACTTTTTAAATTTGTAGTGCAATGGATTTGCTGTCCTTGATAGAATGTTGTATAACAAGCAGAAGTGTGAAGAGAATATAAAATTCTGTTTTTATGGGATCAACAGCAGTCAGAGGTGATAGTGCAGCAGATTTAACTCTAAGTTTGCTACAGTGAGTGGAAAGTTTTCTATTTTTTTTTGTGCTACCATCTGTTAGTATCCACATTTGACTCCCTCTGCAGAATTTTCCTGCAAATTCTGCTGCAAGGATTTTGGATAGTTGCATATTAATTGCATATCCTCTTTTAAACCCTTCTTAGACTACTGATAAGCTAAAATCAGAATCCATCATGAGGACCCACATGAAGCTGCCATTGGTTTCTCTGGATGCACACTACATACTTCTTGGTCTCTCGGTTTAGAAAAAAGTCTTTGTTTCACTCTAGGATTGTTGATAACTTACACAACACGATACTGCCCCCTTGGTGTTACTGCACATAGATAGCAAATGAAAATAAATAATTTTGACACCATATAGGCATACAAATTATAAATTCAAATGACACTTCATTTCTGGAGGGGTTCCTAGATTCCAGACATTGATTATTTTTTTCTTAATAAAGCTGTTTCTTCAAATGAAAACATACTTTTTTTTCTTGGTTGTTTATAAGAGTTGACTTTTAGCCAAGAGGTCATAACATTTCAATTCTATTTTTTCATGATGTACTCCTCTGCTTCTGTGTATAAGGGGATAAATTCCCAGAAATCATTGTGAGAGCAAAACGATGTTTGAGGAAAAGGTCTGTCAAGCACCCTGCATTGCCATAGTGTTAGTGACGTGAGTTGATAGCAGTGTAAACAACCCTGAGGTTGTTTAATACAATTACAAGACTACGCATATTTTGAAACAGCATCTTACAGAAAGTGTCTACTTTTTGAAGTACAGTGGTACAGCATCCTTTCAGGCTTCGCTTGTACACTCCAGGGTCCATTATTCACTGTTCAAAATTTAGCTTTCATTTTTTTCAATTAAATGTAAATTACCACATTAGTAAAAGCTGTACAGTTTTGGCCACTCCAGATTCTAATCAAAGCTGGATACTGAGGGGCACATTCTTCTCAACAGGACAGGTTACCAACAGCATGTTCAGATTTTTTCCTGTACCTGCATAGAATGGAATTTTTTTTCAACAATTCATTTTGGTTTAGTCCAGTTTGTTATGTTCAGAAACAGACACATAGGGATTTCATTTTGCTCTTTATTAACTAAGTCATTAGGTAAGGGTTTGGGATTTTTTTTATTTGACAAAATGTTATTTGATAAAAATTGTAGGAGAACAGAGAGCACTGTTCAAATCTCTAAAGGCATGAAAAAAATCAGTGAATACTTCACAAAGCAAATAGGGAAGGGAAGTAAGGACTTCTTTTATTCATTAAAAACACTGTTATTTCAATAATCAAACTTGCAATGATTTACAAACATTGTATCAGGACAGCTGAGGAAGTACTAAACAACAGCTGGAGGTTTTGGCAGAGGAGAGAAAATCCTACAGCTGTGTTATCAAATAAAAAGTAACACAGAACTCCAATTTTTACAAGATTGTAAATATTTTCCTCTTCCTACACCTTGCACACATTGGTTAAGGTGAAATATTATTTTATGTTCCCATTTCTCTAAGTGTGTTTGTACACAAAATATTTCCTTTCTCCATATTAGGGATTCCACAGTGTCAATGAGGTAAGTGCCACCATCTCTCCTCACTGACAAAACAGGCAGTACATTCCTTGCAATATAAATTTTGCCCAGTAAGTGACTCATTTAAACAGTGTACTAAGACTCAGATGCTCTGACTTCAGCTTGAGCTAGAAGTCTACCTTAATGAAAATGAACAAAACCAACAGCTAAAATTATTCCACTAAGTAAAAAGACCCACATATTTTTAGCTCAGAAATTGCAATAGTGACAGATGTACTACTTGACTTGGAAATTAAAGACGTGTGTCACATTTAAACTTACAGACAGTGTTTTACTACAGGATGTTATTCCAAATGTCTTTCTTTCCATTTCCTTTACACCTGTAAATACTGATTACAGAATGCAGAATCATTTAGGGAGGAAGGGATCTACCGAGATTTAGCCCAGTCCCTCTCCTCAAGGTGGGTCAGCTCAGGCAGTTTGCCCAGGATCCTGTCCAGTTAGGTTCTGAATAAGTCCATGGATGGATTTCCACCATGACCTACCATGTAGGTTCGTCAGCAGATCTATTTGACAAGTCTTTATTTTCCTAAAAGTTATAGACTTCATCTCCCAGTGTATTTTTGACTTGCTGAATTTGCCATTTCTATAGAGACATTTGTCGCACAGAGAGAACATTCCAACATTTATAGACGATCAAATATTTTTCAGATATTGACACTGATAGACTTTTGAAATACAAAATAGTACCATCCCATATGTCAGTATTCTGTGATATTCAATATTTTTGTGATAGAGTATTTGGAATGTTTTCCTATATCCAGTGAGAATTATGTTATATTGCTTGGAAATACTGAGAAACAGATTTATTTACTATTCTTATGGGTTCTAAGACTTCAATAGGTAATAGAAGATAATAGGTCTAAAATGTACCTGTTAAGCTGCAGAACAGCTACAGAAAGGGAAGGGGGAAAAAATCCCTTATAAACCTCAAATATGACCTAAATAAACCATCTCAGGTGATGAAGTATGGTTCTTTTCCTGTTCATATTGCTCTTAGATTGATCACCACTATTGGTCTACTCTGGCCTCCAATCGGGAGGCCTGGAGACACACCATCTATAACGCTGCTGCTGCTTTTGAGAACACACACAGGATCACTCTCGGGGAGAAAAGACAGTGCAGAATCACGTCTTGTCGATGTCACCTGGGGAGTCTTTCTGCTGTGCCTTCTGCAACCGAACTTGTCTATCTCGCATTGGCCTTTTTAGCCATCAGCGCGCTTGTAGCAAGTGTGGGTAGAGCCCTTCTCAAATCTACGTTTGCGAAGACTAGCCATGATGATGATTGCTCTTAGAGGTGACAAAAGTTAACGAGGCTGCTGGTAGTACCTGTGCCTTTGTGATGAGGATATCTGTATGCTAAGAACCAGACTTAAATCTCCCTTTCCTTCTCCGAAAGAGTGGTGTTTGAATATTCACTCAGTTAGAACCAATAATCTCTCAGACATAAAATACAATTTGCCTTTACAACCTAGAGAAGCACAAGCACATATTTTACACCACCTCAGCAGTAAAGAAAAATAAATAGAACAAACAGAACAGGCTACCTCGTAGCATAGCTCTGAATAATTTGAAATGGTTCATTTGACTCAATTTTAATGTGTCCTTGAGGAGCTCAGGAAGTTGACCTATCACATCTCTATTATGAGAATATCCTGTTTAGCCCTACTTCTTCAGCTTCCAGAGACATTTATTACTTACAGTGCCACTATACCAAACTATCAGCCTGGTTTCTGGGGTTACATTATGATAAGGGTGATTTTGCACCACTATTGTTTTAATAAATGCTTTTTCCATTGAAATTAATTTTCCTTTTTTTTTTCCAGATCTACATTATTAAATGAAATATTTAAGTAATTTACTCATTAAGCCAAAGCCACATACTGAAAATTTTCACTTACTTGAAAAATGTAAGTGAATACAATAAAAGGAGAATATGAAACTCAAGGTAAAAGCCTAACAAAAAACTAGTGAAGCAGCATCAGCACTGTGCTTGCACTGTCTTCCATCCTGGAGCCTGTACAAGAAAGCAGGATGTGACCTGCAAGCAGCAAAATGCAAGCACAACAGCATAGAAAGAACTGGTGAAAGAAAACAGTGATCCTTCTTAATTTCATACGCAACTTAGTTAAAATAATAAAATTATATAAATGGAGAGGTAGGCAGGGCATAAAAAAGGAAGCATCTAGGTAAAATATTTGATACAACTTTTAACAAATTTGTATTGTGCCATTACCTGTTCCTAAGCCCTATGGTTTACATCAACAGCAGTCAAATATCTGCCTACACATACAAGAGATAAAAAGATACAACTTTTTAAAGACCTTTTAAATTTAATTTTTTTTTATGTATACTCTTCAGCTTTAGAGTATCCAAGTATATTATTAGAATTATCATGGTACTAGTTGTGCTCACACCACAAGCCTTAAATAAGGATCATCAACTTGGAAATGTAGTTCAATATCAAACTATATGCATTTTGCTTTTAATTGCTCTCTCTTAGGTCTGTCTGACACCATACTTCTTGAAATTTCTTGAAACTTGGTGTCTTGATTCCTCTGAAATCATTAACAAAAGTTTTATGGAGCTAGACTTTTAGTCACAGTATTTTATTATTCCCAGAAAAAAACTAGACTGTATCATTAGACTTTATTTTACCACAGAAAGCCAGAATTTTCCAGTAGATTTATCAACAGAAGAAATAGATAACTTTGTCAATGGAAAAGAATGATAATATGATGCCAAGTCAGTGCTCACAAAGAGGTTTTTGATAGTCACTGGAGCATATCAATATTTCAGCGCACAGATAAAGAGAACTACTTTTTCCCATGCTAGAATGCTTCAGTGGCGGAACATTAAAGAAATGGCAGTCCTGGTCCCAGCAGAGAAACTGATCCTCAGAAACAAAAGCATATGCTTTTCAGCACTACTGCACAGCAGAACTAAAATTACTCCCAAAACTCTTTGAAAACAAGCAAGGTATTTGAGGTTTGACTGTAGTAGGTAAAGTGTGTACACCTCTTGGAGAAACACTGCCACAGAAAGCTTGGTGAACAAGTTTGTACAAGGCACCAAACTTCAGAGGGAGGGCACCTGAATGGTCACAGACTGCACTCCTTGTGCCCCCCACACAAGGTCTTTTCTTGTCAGTGCTCTGTCAGACTTCCTTTTGTTCAAATTGCTGAGAAGTGCTGCGGAAGAAGAAGAAACACTTAGAATGAAAATACGTTTTGAGGGGCATAAAAACCCTACTGACAGGAGAAAGCAGCTCTTCCTTCTTTCCTTCCAGGGAATTGATGAGAATCAAGCATATGAGTGGATTGTTAAATAAATAGAAACACTGTCAGGAAAACCTAGCCAGATCTAGGCAGGAGTTTCACAAGCAGTTAATACAGTGAATATATGTGAATACATTAACACTGATGTCATTTTTACCACTTAAATCTCAGATCTGATCTCCTGACGACCTTTTTATGTGATCTGCACCCATTGAATTCCACAGAACACAGAACTGTTTAAAAAATCTTAAGGTTTTTATTTTCATACAGCTACTTCCAAATTCCCAATACACTGCTACATGCATGTAACCACAGCAACAGCTACTTAACAATCTAACATTATTTTACTTAAATCTTTATTCAAACAGACCAAAGAAACAAAATCTTTACAACTTTCCCTAGAATTTTGGAATATTTATTCAAAGTGTTGTGGTTCAGAAAGAGAATGTTATCTGCCAGGCACCACGTGTACTTTACATGGCATTAAACTAAACATTTAGGATTGGTCACTCAAGTTGTCTGTAGTTAAGCTGTTGCATTCACTCTTTAATTCACTCTACTTAAAACCTTTAATCCCATCCCTGAGCTAGTTAAAACTAATTAAAAATTGGACATAAATTCTATTCTACAGAATTATTAAGGTTTTCTTTCTTAAAATCCATTCCCCTATTTATCCCTGACATAGAGTTATTCTAATCACCAAGAGCAGATTATTTTGATGACTGCAAACTGTTCTGAATTTCAAAAGAATAAATAATTATTACTGTCAACAGAAAACAGTCATTATATTTACTAGGGTAAACTATGTTTCTACTCGAAATTTGGTGAATCTGGATTCATGCACTGAATTGCAGAGTTGCCCAGCATTTATATTTGTAATGCAAAAAAAATTTTACATAATATATTTTCTTAAACTTTTAATCACTTTTTAGGAAGCTTATTGAAGTGATGAGTCTTTGAGTCTAACTAGCTATATTTTCAGCATTGAAAACACTTAATTGCAATATTTCCTTTCATTAATGGTCATAGTTTACCACAGTCCTTTTGGTCTGTAATTGTGTATAATTATTACCTATTTCAATTTACTCTACCTGGCTAGTCCGTTAAGCTGGGGGTTTTAATTGCTCTTTTGATGACAGGTAGGACAGTGATTTGTACATTATCTTTTGTAGAAGAGACGCAATAGCTTAGCGCTCATTTCAAGTGATAGTTTTTCTTACAGTTCACGGAAACCACATGGATTCCTACTCAGAAAAAGAGACAAACATGGCTTGCAAGAATCTGCTCACTGGCTGAACAGTTCTTTCAATGTTAGGCCAGTAAGAGGAAAAAAATCTTAACAATATGTTAGATAGGTATCACAATTATTACTTACTGATCTCATACAGTAATAATAATTTATGTTATTACCAAAAAAAGGTCATTTGAGGTAACACTATCTAAGAACAACATCATATTTTAATTCTCAGTGATTGCAGATCTAGTATCATACAAACAAATTCACTTTGTTGCATTTAATGCAACTTATTTTTCATTGATATAGCTGTAAAGATTGTCAAAGATTTCTCAGAAAAAAACCACAACATATTAACATCAACATTAAAATAGGGCTAATGGGATACCAATTGCCTCTTGTACACATCTGTGGTAAAATATTAATAAATACACATATTTTGTATTAATGTATTTGGAAACCAATCCCTAATGAGATTTGTCAATGTAGGGTGAGTGCATCAGAAGGATTTATGGCAAGATGTTGAGTCAGAGTTCCTGTAGATATTATGCCTTTTGTTCACCTTATACTGTACAGAGCTGCCATGTTTTCCATAATTTTACACCAGTCTTGCTTCCTCAATCACTAGCTGAGCAAGATCAGCTCTATAAAAACTTTACTTCTACAATTAGCACAAATATGTTTTGAATTTAACCAAGAGGAATTGCTGTAAGTATTTTAATACCAATTGTGGTGAAAAAACAGATCGTGTCTCTCCAGACACATGTGCTCAATACACATTTACTCATGGTCACATACCATATTAATGAATGTAGATGTCTCCCATCAAGAAGAGAACCGCAGAAATCCTCAAGGAATGACTAAGCTACAGTTTTGATCACCTTATCACTTACCCCTAGCAGTATTCATTTTGCATCTTCTCACTACTTCTACGTATCACGGATGAAAACAAGTTTTTAGCAGAGCCCATTGAACTAGTTTTCAACATGGACATGCAAGAACATGTAGTGACAGAACAAGAGGTAATGAGTTTAAACTGAAAGAAGGTAGGCCTAGATTAGGAAGAAGTTCTTTACCGTGAGGGTAGTGAGGCCCTGGAACAGGTTACCTAGAGCAGTTATGGATGCCACGTCGCTGGAAATGTTCAAGGTCAGGCTTGATGGGCTTTTGTGCACTGTGGTCTAGTGGAAAGTATCCTGCTCATGGCAGAAAGGGTGGAACTAGGTGATCTTTTAGGCCCCTTACAATCCAAACCATTGTGTGATTCCATGATTAAATGATTAAATTCGCTCAGTCCACTCCATTACATAGATATCCAATTGGGAGCCCCTGGTGGTCTAGTGGTTAAGGACGCGGTGCTGTCTCCACCGAGGCCCAGGTTCAATTCCCGGTCAGGGAAACTCCCCGGGCAGATGGAGCTCGTTAGCCTTGTAAGGCAATCTACGTCCTGAGGACCTCGCTGCCACCGTCCAAGCTCACTTGGCCCCGGCAGATGAACCTCAGGATTAAAGGGTGGGCTCAGTTCCGCGCACACTGTGTCTCACCTAAAAAATCCAATGCGCAGGCTGGAAGGTGTAAAGACCTTCCCTGGTTCTTCGTTCGCAAAGACTGGCCATTATATTATATCCAGTCTCAGTTCCATAAACAGATACACTTGGAGAACAGGATTCTGTTCCAAGCATTGCATGTGTCCAACCAAACTACAAACAGTTTGAAGATGAAAAATTATGTGACTTCGAAGTATTTGTTGCAGAGGACAAGTTACGAAATGCAGTAAGCCAGACAGCAGCAATGAGGGAAACAGCTAATGGTGGCACCAAGCAATAATCTTACCGAAGCAGAGAAAATACAGGAGAGAACTCAGCAAATCAGGCATGGCTAGCCATTAGCAAATGAAATTACTTCAACATTTTAAAGGAAATTTAATGTTAAATTACATGTTGGGCCCCACTGTCGTGTAACAATGAGGATCAGCTTCTCTGAAAGGGATGGCAATAATATATGCAGGGACATTAGCTTGGCCCTGTCTGCAGCTACCCAGCTGCTCCCACTTAGGAGTCTCTTCCCGAGGTCAATAGTGAGAAGGGGCAACCTTCAGCTGAGCTGTCAGTAGCTGCCATGTAGCCCTCAGCCCCAACAGTTAAACCTCCAGGAGGGGAGATGCACTCAGGGACCCTGACAATTTATGTGAAACTCACAGTACAACAGCTCCAACTAGTCTGATGTCAACTGCATTAAATAGGGTACGAAGAACAAAGCAGGAATCAGAAGTGCTGCAGGCTTAGAATTTGTTGCTACATCACAATTATCAGCTAATCTTTTTTATAAATGATCACAGAGCTACCTTCTGTCTCTTACAGACGAGAGGTGATT
Source organism: Empidonax traillii (assembly GCF_003031625.1). NCBI lineage: Eukaryota > Metazoa > Chordata > Aves > Passeriformes > Tyrannidae > Empidonax > Empidonax traillii. The sequence continues at coordinate 455,619 of NW_020955211.1, forward strand.
CACATGTAACGTCTTCAGAACAGGACAAAAAAAAGTCTTCAAAATGATTGAAAGTCGTTGCTCATGGAAGTACAGGAGAGGAACTGTTTAGGCTTCATCCTATATGAACCAAGATGGGAAATCTCATCTGGGCTACTCTGAATCATTCAAAATATGATTTTCAGATGAGAAAATAAATAGTACTTGAGGTTTTGAATGTAAAATTCCACCTACTCATTCCTAGATGCCATTGTTCTCTATGGTGTTACAGTAAGGTTGTTGAGATCCATATTGCTCAAAGTGTATGTCTTAAATGCAAGAAACATGGAAGCAGAGCTTTAAATAAACTTATGTTTTTTCTTTCCTTTTTCCATAGTTCCAATCTTTATAAATATTACCAAACTGAATCACTCTTTTTTATTATGGGTGGTTAAAATGAGCAGGCATATGCAAAATGTATAGCATTTTTACTTTTCAAATTGTCTTTGCAAACCTGGAACCTTAGGAAGCAGTTGTACTACATTTGCTTCAGCAGTGGTTGGTTGTCCCATAAATTTTGCCTTCATGGTGGCATTTGAGTAACCTTTCTCTTCTTGTAAACTGAAATGGGTCTGTTCAAATCCAAACACCATAGCTGATGAATGAGGGTTGGGAGACTAAATGAACAGAAGCTGGTGCACTGAAATGTATGAATTTTCAGATCTAAATTAATGTCAGTTTTCATGACATTCCTTTAACAGAAACAGTGGTAAATGCCACTATTTCTAACTGCTTTAGTGTATGATACATGGAGGAAAGTGCAACACATCTAAGAGTTATGCTCATCTATCAGTGCAGTTCTGGAAGCAGAGCTTCTCCTTTCCTTGTAACACAAGACTGAAATCTGGGGAATCAGACTGAGATTACAAAGGCTTTGAAAGGCCTCTGAGTTGAGTAATGAGCTGCATTGATCTTAGCTGGAAGCCTGTTTTACAGAGAAGTTACTGAGCACAGAGCAGGTAACCTGAGTAGGCACAAGCAGGAGCTGCACTGTGCTATGCTGTGTTATGCTGCATGTATAGATTCTCCTTTGTGCTCGTATTGTATTGTGGATATACTGCAATCTGTTCAGTACTTTAGAGGGGGTCCCTCTAAAGCTGAGTAATCAGTATTTATCATTACTGAATTCTTTTTCACAGATTTTAGAAAAGTTCTCCATTGCATCAAAATAATTTTTTTTTCTCAAAACACTTGCAAACCTTGTTAGCTGGCTGTTATCCACTAAGAATGTACAAGTGTACTCCCTATCCATTTATTAAAATCATTACTGAATGTATTAGTATGGAATAACACCATGAAACCCCTTTTGGCTTGTCATTCCAAATAGACATGACCACCCAGCAAGATAGAAAGCCTCCAGTGGCAATGAGTATATTTTTTGAACTAGTTGGGCACTCACACAACAGTAATCTCATCCCTGTATTTGTTTTTTAACTTGCACGGGAGAATGTGAAGATTAGATAAAACTTACTGAAGCTTATAGTGGCTTCTCCATTGCTCATGAGTTCTCATATCCTACTAAAGAAAAAATTGAATTCAACTTATATATTGAAAGAACCACAGGTACTTTTTATCTTCTCATTTACATACTTACAGTTTAATATCTTGCATCTTTCTGCAAGTAACTTTAGCTTCACTTTTCTATTACTACACACAACTCCATTCCTCCTTTTAAGGCTATAATCTGTGCTTTCTCTTCTCTGGTTTCTGGGCATCATTCACTCTCCATGAATTCTTAGAAACTTACGGCTCCAGAAAATTCTCTGACAACTTAAGGTTAATTCCTCTCCCTCCTGTCAGAGGTGGGCCAGCTGAAGCCTGCAGAGTATGGAGAAAGATGCAGGAGGGCTTCGAAGGAGCCTCAGAGGAAGAAATCTATCTGGAAGTGCTTTGACAGCTGCAGCTGCAGGAAGTGCCTGAGATCCAGAGATAAGACCCGGCCTCACAGACTCTTGCAGAACTCCCCTGTCTGTGCCCCCTCACCATTCCTTCCCTTGCTCTCCCCTTCCCCTATATGGCCAGACATATTCCCTGCAGCCAATCCCTCAAATTTTCCTTATAACTGACCCTCAGGATTTGATGTTCCTAGCAGGGGTCCCATCTTTATTCCCGAACCTTCTGTATCCCCCTGTATATAAACTGACATAAACACCATTTTGAGGTCATCAGTGTGTGACTATCTCCCAACCAAAGTGTGCCTCGAGGGTCTATCACAGGGGATCAAACCCCCCTGCAATACCCTCCTACTCAAGTTAACAGGTTTAGCTACCTTGAAACTTGTTTAGTGTTAGCTAAACAAGCTACTCTAGCTAACATCTTCAATTCTTTTGTGGCTTAAATAAACTACATAAAGACACTAGGCAACATAAAACATCACTTTTATAAATCCATCCCAAAACTCTTCTTATTTTATTACTTGGTATTTACCTAAAAGTTTTCCTCCTCTCTGAGTTACAGATCTGTTTACACAATCTGCCAGATGTAAGTTATATGTACACATTTAATGATTTTTTTCTGAATTAGGGTTATTTTCTCTTGAGTTTTTATCATACACTCTTACAGGCGTCTGACAAATATAGTGCAGCAGGTTTACCTGTGCAAACTTAATGTTTTACCTGCTCTAAAACTTCCTGCTACCTGTGTGAAGAAATAAAATGGTGTGCACTTCAATAGTCACCATTTACCACCTCCTTTTATGCTACTAGTAAAGCTGGTTGAAGCTGACAACAAAACATGTCTCACTTCTGCCATCCATGGTTTACGGTCTTTAGAGACAAGCAAGATTTGACAACTGAGAATGTCAAACTTCTGCAGTATGCTTCTCAGAGCCTCTAAATCTGAAAGTTTCTCCAAAGGTTTCTCTTCCCACTGGAATTTCTTCCCCGCATTTCAGTACTTAGTTTTTTGGAGGTTTTACCTAGTTTCTCACTTCTGCTTCTGTCAAAGTCCTCATTTTATGTGGATCCACTGGATCCTTCTGATGCCTATGCTGTTCCTCTCAAAAGCCTAAGTAAGCTGCATTGATCTATGGACTTCCTTCACACTGTTACTCAAGTTTGCTCCTAACATATTCCAGGATTAATCCCTTTTCTCCCGTCCTTTCCAAAATATTTATTTGAGCTCAAACTTCAGATTATCAAATCATGCTTTCTAATGCCTAAAAACGAAAACCAAACAAAACCAAAGCCTGTACATCTTCTTCCAAGTAGATTAAATTCTCAAAATTTCATCTTCTATGTTTTTGTTGGTTGGGACTTGGGGTTTTTTTCTCTAGACACATTTAAAAGCCCTTATTTCCATCTATGATCAGTGCTCAGGCAAACTTGTCAATGCATAACATCATAGTTCCTCACCTATTTCTTTCTCTTTATGTCCATTCTGATAATAACATGCACTGCTATTTCCTTGAAAAATGTTCAGAGTGAGTAGCATTATAGAAGAACATGAACAAACTAAAATAAAACGCACTCTGTCCTCAAATTTATGTCATAGAGTGCTTACTTGCCCATGAAGCCCAAAAGGCATTTGCACTTCTGAAGCCACATATTTTCAGTACATTACAGCATGTACAGAAAGGTTACCCAATCTAAGAATGGAGTTAGATCCACAGAAGCAACTTGCATGATTTCTTACAGAATGGAGTCCTACATCCCTGTGTGTCTTAGGCTGCAATTAATTCAAAATTGTATATTTTCATTATGTATCCTACTGCAAATTTTCAAACATACCATACATACAGACGTGACTGATGTTTGAGAAAAAATAATTTTTACTGTGTTATAAGCACCTTTTCCCTTTGAATTTTCTTCACATTGCATTAATTTAGCATCCATTTCTTTCATCCTTTTTCAGGCTGAATAATACTTCACCTCAGAAATAAATCCGTTGCTACACTACTCAATGCCAAGGAAGGAAATTATACTCAAATAGATTGGCATGAACCAATAAACATTTTAATTCTTCAGGTGGAATTGCTGATATTCAATCTCATAAAGAATCTGCCTTAGCAAGAAATGTCTGCTGTTTGTGAACATCAGCAAATAAAGGCATTTGAACAAAAATGTGATGTTAGATTAAACATGTGTCTATTCTCTCTCAGAATGCAATTAATTCTTAGCTTTGTTTGTTCAGGTTCATGTGTACTAAAAAGCAGAGAAGCATTCACTGTAGAAATTTGTTTGGTAATATTACTAATCTGAATAAATGTTTTTTTTTTCACTGCCAGAGACAGACATTTCTTCTCACATCAGGAAGATAATAAATAAAATGGATGTATGCATAAGATAGATAAGGAGGAGAGAAATATCCCTCCCAACCCAGTTGTTGTAGCCCTTTATAGATTAAACTCTGACACTCATTGCATGGAATTTGATTATGATTATAATGACAGTCTCACTTTTATTTCTTTAGTTCTAATTTAATGTTTAAAGCTGAAAACCATCCCTATTTTCAACATTGCTAAAAAGCAACAAGAAGTTCCTTTCAGATACAAGGTGAATAGCATCGAATACAATACCACTGCTGATTCTGAGTTATCTGCTTACATACAGTATTTCACCTATTTAAGAATTTTTCATTTTTTGATTTAAAAAATACATTCAGAACTCTTTCTGCATTACAATAGTTTTGTACAACAATTTGTACAACAATACTTTGCATTTAGTCTCAATTTGTCTTAAAAGGCAATGCAGGGTCTCAGAAAACTTCATCTCAGTCTTTTAACATTTGCTGTGAATTTGAATGGGATTTTCAGAATCCCAATAGAGGATAAAAATAGTTTTAAAACATGTCTTTGTTTCTTGAAGGGCTTATTTAAAAGAGCACCTCACCAAAATTATGAAACATAAATTCCGTATTGTCAGCCATATGTTTATGACCAATTCAAATGTGAAAGAACAGAGAAAATAATTTACCATGGAATATGTGCCTTTCAGTGAGTTAAGATTGTGTTTTAAATGTTTTCTGTTTTGGCTTTATGTTCAATTTGATTAATTTCATGAAATGTAATATTTTCTCTCTTCTTGGAAACTTAGAGCACTCTCTTCTGGTTCCTCTCTCTCAATAGCTTGTTTCTTTATCCCCATTGATGAAAACAGAGGTTAGAAAAAGTACTTAAAATCCGAACCCAAGAGAGGGTACTACAATTAAAGAATATTTATTCCTTATCTCCACCTTGGCAGATACTTTTGTTCAAATGGTTTCACCTAGAAAAGAACAGAAAGTAGTGTCAGGCAAAATCAATGAAAGGCATCAGTAGCTACAGGACTTACATTTAATTACTGCCCTTCTAGAAAGCAATACAGCATGTGGCAGTCTACAATACAAGCTCTGTTAATTCAGTGAAAACTGGCCATCAATGCAATTAGAAGTTTGTCACTAGATTTTACAATTATCATTTACCTCATATAAATTAGCCAGATAAAACTATCTGTAGGGCTGGAGACAGGAAAAAAAATTAAGCCAACAAAACTAAACCTAGATTATAAATAACTGAAGCACATTTTAGTCATAAAAGAACAGTTTAAAAATTACCTTTTCATAGAAAGAGCATAAACAAATAATAATTCATTATTGCACACAGAATTAGAGTGACGGAAGTGTTATTCTTGAAAAAGCATTCCCAATCAACACCAAAGATAAAATGAAAATTTTACAATAAAAAAGCTCATCATATTTGGTTATTCTTTTCAACATCATAGCCATGTAACACCATGGAAGTGTACAATTTTTTGTCTCCAGTGTAGTGCTGGTAGATACACCATTACAAGCAAATAGAAAATAGAAAAATACCAGCAGCAAAGGTATTATAAGCTATGCTCATTTATTGATTGGTGGAAATTGTTTTTAAAATTAAAATATAGGTTATTAATATTAATATTAGCCTTTCTGAAAAGGTTATACTGATTCATGGAAGGTGGTGCAAGATGCCAGCAAAATGCACCAAAGGTATTAGTTGCAGTGAGTGTACTTGTTCAGTGGCCTCAGAGAGCACATAAAGGCATTTATCTTCCTTTGTAGGTTTAAAAATAGTAATGAAAAAGTTAAAAGCAATTAGAACAGGATGATAATGGTACTTTTGTGCCAGATTTAACACACTTTTCATGTTACCACTGAGTCAATGCAGCTATTATAGATAGCATGAGCTCCAAAAGTGGCTTTTTGAAGATACCTTCTGAAAGGTTAAAAAGGTAGTGTAGTTGCAGTTAATTAGGTGAAGACACTGCTTGCAAGGCATAGAATAACTTAGTGTTTTTGCTACCAGTTCTCCATTTCAAAAATTGCATTTTCAGTAAACAACGACCTTCTACTTATTTTATCTGTTTTCTAGGTTTATAGCATAAAATCCAGACTTTTCCTTTATTTCATTTCACTACTATACCTACAGCAGTTAATCCTAACATATTCTGTGATTCCCAGAGGTGAAATCAGAAGCACTGGGAGCAAAATAGCTAGGAAAGTAATGGAAGAGAATATTCCCAATCTCCTCTCATAAGATGAGCAATAGTAAACTATATTTTATTAAAAAGGATATAATACACTTACTTGGTTTTTAAAAAGTCAGAAAGAAACCCTCCATCAGCATCGCTAATTGTACCATATAAATGGCATTTGAAAAAGGCTCATGTTAAGGATGTATCAACTAATGATTAAAATTTATACCTTCCTCTGCGGTTCTACAAAACAGCTGAACATGCAGTTCAGTGGAGCGGAGAAACCATTACCTTTTGTAATGCCATCTTAGGAGACTGAGGTAATATAATACAGAAAGGCAGGCTATATTTAAAGGTAGCTGCATAAAAGCAGTCTCATTCAACTGCAGACAACTTTTAAAGGCTGTGATTGATAGAAATTCAGCTGTTTATTCTGTTTCATTAATAGAGTCAAATTTCAGTTGGACTCAGTGGTACATTTACACACATAAAACAGGTAATTACTAAACTTTCTGCTTCTTACATGCAAATGCCCCTTCTATATAGAAATGGGTAATTTTTATAAGTTTATTATAAAGTTCATCAGCGTTAGGCAAACAATGTTGCTCTGGTAATCAAAGAGCAGAAAAATAAAAGAAAGAGCCCTTATTTTAATGGTTCCCCCTCTTCACTTAAAATCCACACTGGATTTCTTCTCTCAGACTATTAATTTCTGTATTTTTTTGTTTGTAACTTATTTTGTGGTGGGGGATACCCCATCTCCCTGCCCCACTTCACACGTCCCCTATTCTGACTTCAGCTGATAGACCAGGAAGCTCAACACACAGGTGCTTGTGGCAGATGGTACATCAGATATAGAGAAACCATGGTTTCTGTAAATCATCAGTATTGAAAATTGCTCAGTATACTTCATAACAATACTCTGTGCAGATAGTTCACAGTAACGGTGGAGAGGCAGCAGTCTACTACCTAGAAAATGAAAATGCATACACACGGACATCTTTGGATTTTGGAGGCAAAGAACACTGAACAAAGACCCAGCTCCAGGAATCAGGTACTTGCCTGAGGACAAGCCAGGACATGGGTCCTCTGGGTGAGCCAAAGATTGGACAGAGAAGAACTGGACAATGGCTCTAGTTCTCTGCAGATAAAACTCTGAATTTCTGTCCTCACGTCACGCTGGGGATTCTTCAGTGTAATATCTGAGAGTATAGGAAGAAGCTTGTTTTCTTTGCAATATGTTACTTCAATCATCTGTTCTGCCTTACAAAAATCACCTCATTGTTTTTATTGAGAAGGGATGTCAAGGCAATTTTTTTTTTTTATATAGGACATTTGTCTATAAAAACTACCCCATAGGCATAAAACACAGTTAGCACCGAGCACAGTGGAAGTTTGAAGCTCACTAGGTGACATCAGAATTAAGCAACTGCAGTGTCAAGTGCTCAGTGGTGTCATTCCAGGAAAAACAGTTACTCGGCATAGTGTGAAAAAAGTCATCTTGATTTTAAGACTGGCAGTCTATGTAGTCTTTTCAAAAAGTGTATCTCTGACACAGGATATTCTAACTTACTTTTTTTTTTTTTTTCCTGAGTCTTTCAATGTCTGCCGAAAACTCATTCATTCCTGACTGGTATTCCCAAGTGCATTGATATCAATAATTCAGCCTGTTAACACTAAGGCTAGCCTGTCAAGGTGTTCCAGCTGCTCTTGTTGCAATGATTTCATTGTTTTTTGCTTGTCCAATCATCCATCCATCTGGACTGTAATGCACCACAAAGATACTGTGGAAGAGTGTCAACAGCACTGCGAAAGTTGAGAAAAATGGCATTGACTGCCCTCTCTTCTGTAAATCCCTCCTAGTTAGCCTAGAGGGCAATCTCATTGTTAGTACGAATTGGATTCACCTGTTAGGAATCTGCACTAATATCGAATAGTGATTTCTAGATAAGTCTTCTTTAGAAGAAGGATGATTAGTTATTATTAACTGTAAGAGAAGTTGCTCTCAGTAACTGTCAACATCACTATTCCATGATGTTTTTTTCCAGTAAGTAGGATTTGCAAATAGACTAGGCTGAGCTAAAAATTAAGTCATTAAAGCATGAATATACACATACATATATTCCATATTCCATTAAAACCCATTCAATAAAAAATCAGGTGTTGGTGTTTTTTTTTTTTTTAGTATTTATTTTTTAAAACCAGCTTTTATCATGCATGATCAATGACATTCATTGTGTCGGTAAATGGTGATGAATTTTAATATATTGGAAATTATTGCATGTTAATTTTTAGTGGAGTAACAAATTTCAGCTGAATGAGAAGTAGGACACTCTTTCCTTGCTTTGAGCTAAAGAAACTTACCATACTAATTTTGTGGGGCATATATTTAAAACCATGTGATAATAAAAAACAATCAGGGTAGAAAGGTGAATGTAACATCTATGAATTGTTAGGATACACCACTAAATCAACAAAATGTGAACTTTTCCATGGAAAATCTCCCTACATGAGAAAGATTTTTCTTGTGACTCAAAGGTCAAGTGTTGTCCTTGCATTCATATAAAATAGTAGAATGAAAATGGCTTTCAGGGAAGAACAGAGACTTTTACAAATGAGGGGAAAACACAAAACTGCTTTACTGCTTTTACAGGAATGACTGAGTCATGCACTTACAAAAGCCAGGGTTACTAGATTTGCACAGCCACCAATCCTCTTGAATTTCTCTAGCCTCTCCCCCATAAACTATCACAGAAAACTTATAAAAAAAATAGAGAGCAAAGGACCTCAATTCTACCAAGGGTTTTATGTAGTAAATAATTACCATTAATATCAGACTTAGGTAAAAACAGGTAATAGGAACAAAGGTGGAACAATTTAAGGATGGGTACTAAATACTCTCATTTTGATTGTTTTCAGACTAAGCATGCATCCCAGTGCAGTAAAGCACTTAATCAAACCTACACTTGTATCCAAAAAACAAGGGAATTAAGCACATATTCATGCTTTATTTCTATCCATATTAGAAAATTATGGGAGGATTATGGGAGAATAGGGGTAAAATAAAATTGATACATTGCTTTTTATTATTCATATTCTGAACATTAAGACATTTAAAGGATATTTTAAAAAGGAAACAATTTTTGTTCTTGAGAGTGAAAGGTTTGTAACATTGTGAAATAAAACATATTTTAAAAAAATACAGGAAATAGCTTAGTAGCTCAGTATCTATATATATGTGTTTATATATATATAAAACCTTACCATGTCGTTTTCTACTAGCACTTCCTTTGGACCTAAAACTCCAAGATCAAGACATAGACAGGGCTTCCTGGCAATAATTTTCAGTTAAACTGGGGTGAAATAAATGTTAGGTAATAATAATATGTAGCAATTAATCTGTGGTCAGCCAACTTCTGATTTATTTTTGAGCTAGAATAATAATTCCAGCTATTTTGTTTAGCCAAACCACTAAGAAGCCCTTTGTGGTAGCTAAGAAGAAGGAACAAGAGAGGTTTGAAAAATGGAGAGCAATTTATACACAATACTGATGGACTTATTACAGACTTTGAAAGTACTACAAGCTGAGAAAGCTTGGATAACAGGAATGGATAATAATTTTACCACATAAGTGGTACTGGATTTTATTAGTGGGAAGTTAAAAAGATTGTTAATGCATGTTAAATATTGTACTCCAGTTCTATTTATTTTTATGTGTTAAAGCATGTTGAGACATGTTCTCTCCCTCATAGTTCCTCTCCATCCCTGATTGGTCAGGATTTACCACAGTATGGGCAGTCCTGCAACCACTCCTTGTTCCTATGATTGGTCCCCAGTTCTGTTATACCCTTTCTAAGCTCCCTATTTGTTAAATCCTTTTGTCAATCCTATACTCCTCCCAAGTTTCTATCACTTTCTACCCCAAACCCTATATAAGTGAGAGTTTCCCCTCAATAAACAGACTCTACTGCTGCCTTTTGCTCTGCAGGAACCACTGTGTGCTGTCGTCTCCTTTCTCCCGACCAAGCTGCGGCAGCCCTTATTAAGCTATTTAAAGCCCTGTCTTTAACCTATTATTACACAAAGTCTTTGTTATTCCATTTTATGGTTAAATTTCAGGTGTTTTGACAGGAAAATATTTTGGTAGATTTGGGCTTTTTGCCTGAGTGAGGTCTCCAGATCTTGGTGCTTTGAAATAACATTTGAGCTACAAGTTCAAATTGTATAAACGGCCAGATATAACAGCATTTTAACCAGAAAATGTTTTGAACTATTCCCTAGAACAGCAGGGGTGGCATCCAGCCATGATTAACAACTTCCTTGCGCAGACTCTTTGCTGGAGTGAGAATATTGTGCAGTTTCATCTTGCCGTGTTACACTGATATTTATTGCGTTAGATGGTTCTGTTTTTCCCAAGCAATCACTGTGTTATTGGTCTTTCCATCTTAAATTCATTTTTCATTGCTGCTGTGTTTATCTTCTAGCTCAATGTTTCAGATATAAGAGCAGAATGCTTTTTCTAGGTCCTTCCTGGTTTTGTTTTTGTGGGAATTTTTTGGTTTTGTTTTTGGGTTTTTTTGTTGTTGTTTGTTGGTTTGGGTTTTTTGTGTTTTTTTGGGGGGTTTCGTTTGTTTGTTTGTTTGTTTGTTTTTGATTGGTTGGGGGGTTTTTGCCAGTTTGATTTGGTTTGGTTCATTGGTTAGTTGGTTTTTTTTTAAAAATAGAAATTCTTTCTACAGCCAATCCTAATTCTTTTTCACATTGCTGGGGAATCACCTGGACACCACAGAGGCAGAGTGAGAGCACCAGGACGCAGAGAAAGGACAGAACATGCTCCCTCTCTGCCTGCCATAGAACAGTCTTCCAAAGCAGACAATAGTCTCAGAGAGAAGGGTATGGATTTATCAGTTACAAAGTAATAGACTCTCAGACAAGAAGAACATTGATAATCATATTGCATTGTTTTCAAGGGAGGAGTCCAGGACTATGAATGTACCCTTCTTTGGTTTTCTAGACTAAGAAAAAGGATCCATAGAATGTATTCCCTTACATAGATTTTAAGAATGAAGATGATTTGGGTTCTTACTTTGTGTTCTTACTTTTTGATTCCAGTAAAACTACTAATGGCCTAAGCAGCCTGAAAATGCATTTTTAGCATTCTACTTCCATTGTTTAAAACAGATACTTTTCAATACCTCAATGGAGCTGGCATTCTGCTGCTATTAAAATGTAAATTTACGATTCTAAATGTCAAAAAAGACATGGAAATCAATTAATAACTAATAAAGTAGATAGAAACATCAAAGCATAAGGTTCCCCAAACCTTCAACCTGCCCCCCTCCAGTCCCTGAACCTCCCTGCTCAGGTACTGCCCTATAGACAGACATCTCATCCCTTTCAGTATGAAATGTAAGAGAAGAGCATACAAAAACCCTATATTGGATAACTATAGCTCTGTATGTTATATTTGCATCTCACCCGAATCTTACATGGCACATGTAGATTTGTGAAAATTTGCTTTTAGGCACAATATTATGTGTAAAAGGAAAAGTTCTCAGTATACTATTGCAATCATAATCCTTTTAGCCCTTAGGGATGATATCACACTACAGTTGAAGGTTAATAGCTAACTTGCTTCTTGTATCATTTCACTTCATAAAAAGCAAACAGTTTTCACAATGGCAAAAAAGAGTGGGAAAAGAGTGGTGTGGGGTAAGGGCTAACCATTTCCAGGGAGCTTCAAGTTCCAGTATAGCAATATTAGAAGGTGCTGTTCTGCAGGCTGACAGTAGGGATTTGATGTGCCAGAAAATAAGCAATCTGTACTCTGTGCCTTTTTCTTCTTCTAGCTCTTCTGCTCTGTTAGCACAATGAAAACCCACCAAGTGCCTGTCTGGTGATGTCGGTCCTGCTGGCTATCTCCAGCTGCTATCACTGCTTCCTACTGTCCCCTGTCTCCTAGCTCTGTGGGGCTGCACCCTGTCCTCTGCCACCCTCAGTACCTACTCCCGAGCCCCAGCATAGCAGCACCCTCCTGGTGCTGAGCAGTACCTACCCCTGGCAGCATTTCTGTTGCTGATAGCATCAGCCTAACAGACCAAATCCAACTAGCACTGGCAAAAAGACTGTCTTTATGGATGCCAGAATTCAGTGATTGTTGCAAATTATTCAGGACAACTTTCCCAATTAAATGCATTGGACATTCATCCAAAGGCCCTCTGCTTTGCATAATGCATGTAGTATTAAATCTGCCTGAGTTCCAAGTTTGACAATTTCTGTTGCAAAAATTTGAAATTTTTTTTTTGTTTCAGGTAACTTAAAGTTTCCTGACTTCTCTGAAGGGAAAAGAAAAGGTGTGCTTGATCTGCAATTTATTTCTACTGTGTTTATCACTGATATAGACCCTCCACTTCTCATTTCTTATAGAATTACAGTTCTCATGTGTTACTGCACTTTGCTGTTAGGATCAAAACTAAAATATAATCCTATTAACCCGGAAAGAAAAGTGCAAGTATATATTTCCTCACAACACAGTTTGTTCACTCAGCAGTTCACAACACTGAAAATAACTGATTGCTGACTTTCGATTTATTTGCCTTTCCCTGCTTATATCCTTTAGAGATTCTTTAGATTAATTTCATGCAATCAACCAGAATATAAAGTAGATAAGTTGAAATTCATGCAAAGTAATTATAAATTTCACAGTCAAATTCTTAACAGAAATTTTTATAAGAGTGGTAAAAAAAATATAAACTGCATTCTTTTGGCATAAAATCATACCTGATCAATTTATTATGTCAATATTTATCTTTAAATACTACAGCAATTATAATTTTTCAGATTCACCTTTCTTTATTATTTATTTTTCCCACAAAATTTCCAATCTTGTTTAGAGAAAATTAAATCAAAATGTCAATATACTGCCCTTTAGTAATATTACAAAAGCTCTCCTGTACCTCTTGGAAGGTTAATTCCACTAGCAGATGCAAAGAAATGTGATCTTTGTCTGCAAGGCTTTGTAAAAAATAAATAAACAAAAAGGCAAAAAACATATTGAATATATTTCCTTATCTTTATTACGTACTTCTCTGCAACTCTGCCTCCTCCCCTTTCCCCTTCAGAGCCTAAAGCAAGATTCACAATGGAGTTAATGAAATCTTCAGGAGTCATGGAGACAAACCAAGTCTGCTGTAAAGGCAAGTTTCTTGTTCAAAACAAATAAATATATTTTTGCAAACTCATTCAAATTTGATTTCAGTTTGCATGAAAGACACAGAAACCTACATGCAAATAAAAAACTATAAAATTAATTTCTTTTAGAGTGTGGTAAAATGGAAGAGAAAGAATGACAGAGAAAGAAAGAAGGGGAATTATTATCTAGGTGTATGCATTGTTACAAAAATTGACCACATACCTCAATTTTCCTCAAAATTCTGCTTGTGAATACATTTGTTTCTGCAATAATTTTAAATGTAAACTCACATATTTTATAAGGAAGTTTGTTTAGTGTTTTGGATCTCATCATTTATTTGGAAAATTAGAACATTTTAAAGTCAGAACTGTCCTTAAGAATATGCACTGGAAATAATTTAATCACAACTTTATCTTTCTTCTCTAAGTCCTCATCCACATGAAAGACAAAAGGATCTTTTATGTAGTGAAAAGTTGTTAATACAGACTATTTTTGATGCTTAATACATTTATTCATGTGCTATGTATTTGATTCCCTAGCTCTTTACTTTCCCCTATTCTTATCTCCCATAATTTACCTAAAATAGAAATGGTGGAAACAATTCAGTTCTTAATCTAAATGACATTTAGACAGGATAGAAATATGCTCTGTATATTATGTTCCCGAAACTATGAATTTGCTGCTCCTTATATCTGCCTTATCTTGTCTTTTGTATCCAATTTTGCTTTAGATTTAACAGTGAATTTTATTTACCTTTCTATTGAATAATTTGTGCAGGCATATAAAGGTAGCTGTGTTAACTGTGAAGTGTAATACAAGCCACAACTGCATTCAGTGACTGAATATTTTTCAGTAGAATTAAATTTATGCTTTTGACTGCGTTATTTTAGCAGATATTAAATGAACTTTAAAGAAAAACTAGGGTTAAAAATAAGCAAATGTCAGATAATGTATTTCAAAACGCAAACCACACAGGTAGGTAAACGCTGCCAAATTATTTTTCCTAGATTCATTAGTTTCAAGGTCAGACAAACAAATTAACCCCGACCTTCTCTGTCACAGGGTCCTAAAGTTCACATGGTCTAGCGTCTCCAGAAGCAGCTGTACTTCACAAAAAATGTCTACCAGTTCGCCATTAAGTACAACTGTGTGTTCCCTGGCACATATTATTACTTTGAACTACTTTTTCTTTGAGTCTACAGTGTTCTCCAGCCTCTAACCTCACATACAGACTTGCAGAGAACCACTGGCTGAGCTTAATCAGTAATTAACAAAAACAACAGCTGCAGTCTCCTCAGAAGACTTGGTAGAAATATTAACAGAGCTGGATGCTTCTTGGTCTTCCATTTTAGATTGTTTTTCTTTTCCCTGTGAGTACAGCTTTTCGAAGTTTTTACAGCAAGAAAGTCAAGTACCATTCTGCCTTCTGAGACAGCTCTTCCATTCAGCTATGTTGCTCACGACATTCAACATAATTATTTGCAACTTCTTATCAGTTCAAGCATTTAGGTTATAAACACTATACAAAGATAAATATCATGCAGTATTGTTCAATATCTTTATCAATGACAGAAGATGATGGGATCGAGTGCACCCTCAGCAAATTTGTAGTTGGTACCAAGCTGAGTAGTGTGGTTGATGCACCTTAGGGCAGCATGTCATCCAGAGGTACATGGACCAACTCAAGAAGTGGAGTTGAGGGAGGTGATTCTGCCCTTTTATTCCACTCTCATGGAATTGAGGTTCCACCTGTAATACTGTGTCCAGCACAAGAAGGACATGGGCCTTTTGGAGCAAGTCTAAAGGAGAGTCACAAAGATGATTACAATGCTGGGGCACTTCTAAGAAAGAGTTGGATTTGTTCAGCCTGGGGAAAAGAAGGCTCTGGGAAGGCCCCATTGCAGCTTTTCAGTACTTAGAGGAGGCTTATGAGAGAGATAGAGACAAACTTTTAGGCTGGACAGCAGATGACAAGGGGTAATGTTTTTAACTAAAAAAGGTAGATTTAAACTAGATATAAGAAAGAAATTTTTTGCAATGAGGGTGGCAAAACACTGATACAGGTTTTCCAGAGAAGCAGCAGATACCCCATCCCTGAAGACAATCAAGTTCAGGTTGAAGGGTGCTCCGAACAAGTTGAAGTTGAAAATGTTGCTGCTCACTGCAGGGGGATCAGACAAGATGGCCTTTGAAGGTCTCCTTCCCAACTTATTCTATGATTCTGTGATTCTTCTATGATTGAGTCTACTTCTAGCACTTGTGGACACATAGGTATGTTAGTGCTATGTTTCATCAAGACTGTTTTTCAATACAACTAATTAGGCTAAATAGAGCATAACAGTGGTACCTGTTCAAAGGTGGTTTCCACATTTCAATGTGGCACTAACTTATGCTATGTAGACATGGGCTAGTGTGTAGGAAAAAAAACTTATTTCTTTATATAGGATGTATAGGATGCTCCTTAGCAAGAAGCAGACTATTACTTGTATAAACTAAATTCCCTGAGAATAAGGGAAACAATTCACATACGCACTGGGGTTCTCATTTTCCAATCAAAATAACTTGATTGTACTAAAAAGGCATATTTTCTTAAATACATACCTTACAGCATCCAAGCCTTTGTCATCAATGTTTGTAAAACATCCATTTGTATGATAATTCAAACATAAACTGAACAGACAGAAGTAACTCCCAGCATACCTTTCAGCATGATTGTGGCAGAGGAAAACAAAATGAGACACAACTAAAGAAGACATTAAATGTGAAGCTGGGTTATTTCTAGTGGAATTTTGTAGGATTTAAACAGAAGGGAACCCGCAGCACTTTATAAGCTTGCTACTTACACAAATCATTATATGTGACCAAAATTGCATATTTGATTTAGACAAAGCACTGTAATCGAGGCTACTGTTGCTATGAACATGCTGTTACTGAAGCATCACTCACTTTCTCACAAAAGGCAGTACACAGCACCACAAATAAATGTGTATGGTAACAGTCACTATTGGTCTCTTTCAGTAAAAACAACATATAATTTAACATAATTTATAATGAGTTTAAATAATTAATTAAAAAAAATCTAGGTGAGAACAGAACATAAAGATTTGATACTTTAGTAACTAGGAAAGAAGTGTTGTATGTATACGCGGAGGGCAGGGACAGAAATTATTCACCTGAAAGAGATGAAAATCAGTTTAATAATCACTGTGACACAATGGATCTGAACTGAGAATGATAATAAGAGAAATCAAAATGGAGAACAGTAAGATGTTTGAGACACAGAAGAGCTGTGATGTGTATGACAGCTCGACAGCTTCTTTATCAGACAGGGCAGGATAAGTGTAATGGAAATGACTGTCGGATACTACTACTCACCCAAATTTATTGGGAAGTTGAAAGAACTCTAAAAGCCTACCAAGTAACCATTAAGATCAAAGCACAATTGTCATAACAGAAAAAAGATGACAATTTACAGTAAAGAAGCTGAAATTTCTAGTCCCTTCATTTTAGAGCCCTTATGAGGAACTTTAACATCAGTTCTTCTTATCAAGGCCAGCGTTATTCAGTGACCTCTATTTTCTTGCATAAGTGACACAGTCAATGTCTAAAAGGAGTTCAGGTCGCTTGGAAAAAAAAACCCAAAATTTTAAGTAATACTGTTTTTGGTGTGTTATTAGTGTTGACACTTTAGTGGCAAATGCCTGAAACAGAAAGTTTATGTGAAATAGGAAGAGAAAAGGCTATTAAAAGAATAATAATTTAAAAAAAAAGTGATTTTCTTCTCTGAATAGAAGAGAGATTTACTGAGTTAATTTCTTTCTTGTCTTTTTCTCTCTAAGCTCAATCAATGCTTTATGCTTGCCAGTCAGCATGTTGTAGAACATCAGCAACTGTATCCTTTTGCTTTTCAATTTTTCTGATTTTCTGTTTCAGTGACTATTTGCTAATTCACAGCAGTGCAAATTTAAACAACAGATCTGTTGTTTAAATCACACAGTCCTGACTACATTCTCAAGTATGCACATATGCAGACCAAAATTGAAGTCCTTGCTACTGAGGCAAAATTACCATTCACTGACTCTTCTTTCTCATAAATGCTTTAGCATTTGGTATGTCACCTAAGTCAGACTAGACAGGTGCACACCAATTAGTAACCGGGCTTATCATTTATTCTTTCAAAAGTAGTTAAATTCAGCATTCACTATTCCTATCACCAGTATCACATCACTGCTAAATGAAGTATTTGATTCAAGAAGTTTAAGTATCAGGAAAAAAGCAAGGTATTCATTCAGCTCAGTAAGGTTACAGATTGTTCTCAGGCCTAATGAAACAGTACATTACTCAAGCAAGAGGTTGTATTTTCCTATAGCATGTCATATTCTTGTATTAGCATTTCAGACATTTATTCTTTTCTATTAATTTGAGAACTTACTTTAGCTGTACACAGAACTCGTAAGGAACACTACAATTTGAACTTGCCAAAAGTGAGATGGATCAGAGGAAATCACAACTTTTCACATATTTCTTTGTTCTAAAGGAGCAGGTTCTTTATTCCTGTGGTCAGGTAGTCCTTTATTCCTTCCTAGGTTGATCCTAGAAGAATGCCAGGTGCCCACCAAGCTGCTCTATCACTCTCCTCAACTGGACATGAGGGAAAATACAGAATGAAAGGCTCATGGGTCAGGATAAGGACAGAGATAGATCCATCACAAGCAAAACAGACTTGACTTAAAAACACATTCTTCCAACCCCTCACTTCTTCCCAGGCTTAACTTTACTCTCAGTTTTCTCTAATTCCTCCGCTCAGCTGTTCAGGGCATGGGAATCGGGACAGTCACACAGTCAGTGTGCATCCTGTGTTTTCTTTGCCACACCTCTCTCCTCATATTCTTCATCTACTCCAGTGTGGGGGCCTTCAGGTAGGCTAAATTCTTCATGAACTGCTCCATTGTGGATCCCTTCCAAGAGCTGCAGTCCTTCAGGAACAGGTGGCTAGGAATCTTAGCTCTGGTGCCTGAAGCACCTCCTTCCCCTCTTTCCTCCCTGACCCTGATGTCTGCAGGGCTATTTCTCTCATATTCTTGCTCCTCTCTCACATCTAGTCTTGCACAGCAATATTTTATCTTTCTTAAATTTGTTACTGCTGTGCTGTCGCTGTTGTTAATGGGCTCAGCCTGGTCCTATGATGGGTCCATCTCGTAACCATCTGGCACTGGCCCTGTCGGACACTGGGGAGGGACACTGGCATCTTCTCACAAAAGATACCCCTGTAGTCCACCCGCTACCAAAACCTTGCCACTCAAACCCACTGGAATTCCCCTTCCGTTCTCCCTCCATACAGTACAACTGTGCCCAGACAACACAGTTTTCTTTCCAAAATGAACTGATTCACACTCCTAGCCAAGCTATTACTGTGGCCTTATGTAAAATGTCATCTGCTTCTCTCCAGTTGAATGATATTAGTTAAAGCAGCTTGTCACTGCATCTGTTTGGGAAGGAAAACAAACACAGATACAAGTGTTTAATTGAAATGGAACCCTACTAAACTGAAACAGAAATGTTATGCATAAGAGACATTGCAAAACCTTTCATGAGAAACATAGACCTTGAAGAACTACCGTCATGGGAGATTAAGGTAGGCTTCTGACCATATTTTTTCAGTTTCTACAGTTGCATTAATTTACCTTCAAACATCATCTTCTGGCCTTTGAACATAAAAATATGATTAAAATAGTTCACTTATCTGTACAATTAAAGTACTATATTAATTAAGGTATAGTAATTAGGCAAATAACAGTAAAGTTTTCTTATATGGAATGCATTAATAGATGTGTAGAAATTCTTAGAAATGTTAACTGCTGAATTCACAGAACATCATTCAAATACTCCTGACATTAGAAAGTCTGGTCTACAGACTGTAAACACAAGAGTGCTGATGTTTTCAATAGATCAGTAAATAGCCATAAAGTACGTGGTGACTGATGGAGCAGAGCTCCAATTCAAAAGACAAACCCTAAACAACTTATTAGAGGAAAAGAAACATGGCACACAAAGACAGGCCTGTTTTGATAAAGTAAACCAGATTCACACTCAACAGAAAAAAGAGTTCCTTCAGTTATAAGTATACATAAGAATTATTTTTTGCAGATAGCTGCAGTAAAGATGAGATATGAAACTTTTAAATTGAAAATGGAGTATAAATGTTAGATTTTTAATGTTTTTTTTCAGCTTTCAAATTACAAGGAATGCAGGAATGAAGCCATAAAAATAACTTTAAGAGTATGTGCAACTGATTTTGCTCTCTCTCTCAATTTTGTCAAATACTAGCAGGCTCAGAGAAGTGCCCTTCATATAAGTGTGCTGTGTTGCAAATGAAAGCAATGAAAGAGTTAATTACATTTCAGTTCATTGCCTGCCAGGGAGAAGATAAAGATGGAAATTTTCTAAATGCAATTCTTCTACTCTCTAGTGAAACTATGTACTGTATGTTGAGGACATCCAAGGACAGATGCGATTGCTTCACTGAAGCAGAGTTTTCTAGCTATAACCCTCAACCAAAAAATATTTCATTAAAGAATTTCCCACTTACTGTGCATCATTATTCCTGTCAATGCACTTCCACGGAGGAAAGATGACAGTAATTCTAGGTGATATTGAGGCCAATGATTTCCTGAATTGGTGATGAGATACTCTGAAGCTGTGGCAGGGAACACAACAGAATTTTGTTGTACTGCTCTTGCTGCACAGAAATGTCACACCAGGCTTTCAGTGCAAGAAAACCTTTTCTATCAGGCAAGTTTTATGGTCAATATGTTTCCTCTTTTTAACAGCTAGAATGCAACAAAAAGTAGATACTGATGCACTAAATTTCATAAGCATGTCGCAAGAAAAATGGAGGTTGTAACACTAGCCAGGTCAGGTTTTAGCTACAAATATAGCTTATAGCAGAATTTCAGGTATTGTCATTAAAGCCTACTGACGTTGAAGTTTATGTCTACCTCTGTGGTGTAGCTTCTTTGGGTGCAATGCATTTGTATTGACTGCTCCAGAACTGAGGATATGGGACTTTGATAGGTAATGTGGATTACCAGAAAATTTTTCCTGGACCCCATTCATTTTATCTTCTTATTGTTTTACTGAGCCCAGTATAATTCCCTGCTTATATAAACAGGGACAGGCACCTTCATTTTTTAAAAGAAAAGAAGAATGCTGTGAAAGCTTTTGCAACACACTACAATAAGCGAGGGAAGACATTAACTGTTGATTTTCATAAATCCCCAGATGTAGCGCTTGGGTAAAAGGAGCTTAGTAATGAGTTTAATCACTGTGCTACACATCTGGCATTCACACTGGTTACACTGCACTCTTTATCCAGCAACCTTCAACAAAATATTCAGTTGTCATTTTCCTGTGCAGCAAAAATAGAAAATAATACCGCTTACAGGATGTGTAGGAAAGAAAATGTGATATACCAAGAAAACAAATACAAAAATTAGATTGCTTTACAATTTTTGGAGGGTTTTTTTATGCTAAAGCATTTTCAGGGACTTATCAGAAAATAAAAAGTCTTATTGCCTTAGCCCATAACAAACATCTATATAGCTGTAGGAAAACAAATGCGAATAAAATGTGCATAACCTCAGGTGTTCAGTTGTTTGGGGTTTTTTTTAAGAAATTTTGCCAGTTTAATGAAAAATCTTGTTTCACATCCCAGACATAAAAGACTTAACATAGAAAACATAATACAGTAATCTTTTTTGTTTCAATGGCGTTACAATGTTACTTGAGTGCCTGGAACAGTAAGAGAGGTATCAGGTCAAGATATTTAACTTGCAAGCTAATAAAAGGCAATGGCTTCTTCTCACAGAGAAGCACAGTAGCTGTTCCCTCTTAAAGAATACAAATGGATTTTTATTCTCCCTTAACACTGTCGAAGCAGAGACCCACTATGATTTTTTCCCAAATGAGAAGCCCATTTCATAAGAGTATTAAACATCTATCTTCAGTCATCAATAGCCACTTGCACCTGCAAAGGTTTGCTTTAAGTAACACTAGCAAAGAACTTAATGTTTACAGTGAAAAACTGACATCTCAGCATGCCAGTTAAGTTTGCCTTGTCTATTTACCAGAGAAGAGAGTTATATTTTTTTTAGGTTGAATCAAAAATAGCAATTCCAAGAAATTTATGATATTGATGAACTGGCTTTAAGTTTTTTGCTGCCTGCTGTCTGTGTGAAATTGCTCTTGCTATTTCTCGAGAAGAATTACTCCTTTTTGACAACACTGTTGTTTTTTAATCCCAGTTCTGATCTACAGCTACTCTTTCAGTCTGACCTAACTTTGTCATCTCTGGGATTACCGTTTTTACCTCGAATTGAACAAATATGAAAATGCAGTGGAAATTTGCTGCAAATGACACCAGAAGGTACACAGGCAGAAAAAATCCATTCCAAGATTCCTACTACTATCAAGAATTTATCGTGTGTTTTAAAATTTCAGAATTTCTTTTAATGCTTCACTTTCATGATTAACATCATGTAATGGTAATAGTTTTAGTCTATGAGAGAAAGAAAAGCTAGATCACTGTAAGACCAGGCTATCATCCTTGAGATATTATAGTGAATTATTCTTTAATATAGGCAAATGAGCAAGTGAAACTCAGCACTGCATTACAGGTTTATCATGTCACACAGTAAAAGGCGTGAATGCCTTTGGCAAGAAAAAAAGAAGAGACACCTTTTTACAGCAGTTGAAATCATACTCACTAGTAGTTAAGCATCTGCCTTTTCAGCTGGAGATTGCAGAGGGTGTTTTGTGCTAAAATACACAATAGTTTAAAAATTTACAATATGTTTATCCTGTCAGCTCCTACAACTTGCAGATTTTACAGAGGAAATGAGCTGGGAGTGCTCACAGGACTTCCTGTTAAAGTATACTGGCAAAGAAAGAGCTGAGATTGTTCTATTTCCAGTGGACTACCATTTGTCCTCTCTCATGTATAGTCTGGAAATCATTCTTTCATGACTTATCTTGAGGCTTACATATAAAAAAACAAAACCAAAACCAAAACCATGTATTTCAGAGCAGTTAGTCTTCTGCTTTTCATCAAAAGACAAGATTATACCAAACATGAATTTGAATCTATCACCCAAAAATATCTTTGGGTATAAAATATTATTTTCCTTTTGTCATATAGCAACTATAATGGAAAATTAGGATTACAAATTCACTTATCTTCCAAGTGAAAAAAAGCACTGCTCCCCTATTAGAGTACTGACTCCTATTAGACTTTCAAAGTTCGTCTTCAGATGTCTGAAATCCAGCTGGGATCCATGCACAGATAAAATCAGCAGAATTCAATGCATGCAATTGGAGTTACATTTAACTAAATCAGATATAAACATAGACCACTTGAGCAAAAGACAGAAAAGAGTAAGGATTAGAGGATATCAACTTTTGCAGCATTTAAAATCTCAAAAAAAATTTAATATCTCATCTGGACAAATATTCACAGTTTTGCTAGGCAAGGATATTTTACCTGTGAATATTCATTATATGCTGATGAGAAGGTTTCCATCAACTATCTAGAAAGAAAATACGCTTTTTCAGATACTAGGGCATAAAATCAATAGTTGTTTATGTCATCATCTTCAGAGAACATTACATTTACAGTCAACTTTTTTTGTTTTTTTCATAGTCTAGTTTTAGTTTATCTCATCTGGAAATTGAACGATGCCTTCAGTTTCATACAGAATAGGAAATTAACTTATAAACTGAACTTATCGAACTGAATACCCACCCCCTTTCTTGGGAATGCTTCATTTCTACTTCATATTTTCATTAAGAAATAGAACTATACTGTGTGAAAATCAAATAATAGAATCAAATACATGACCTATAAGAAGGATTTCTTAATATTTGGGTAACTAAAAGATGGATGAGTGGGATTTTGCTAAGTTGTATGGGTTAGCATGTACTAGGTTGGTGCTTTATGGAATGTTTTATTTCAGTTGAATGTTGTCCTTTAAACTTTTGCCAAGTTCCCTTATGTCCTAAAGTTTTCCAGTAAAAGTGTGTTATTGACCTCCTGAGAAACGTGTAGCATCTTCTGTTGGCGGAAGGGCTCAGAGACATAAGTACATGACCTATGAGATCTTACAATATGTCCGATTTATTAGAAGAGCTCAGACTTTTTATAGTTTTTCTATACAGAGTCTCGTGACCAGACACACATAATTGGTTACAAGTTACTGTCCAGATGTAAACGTACATGACAAATACACATATAATTGGCTTATACCAGGTGTCCAGGCAGAATAAGATAGTTATTTACTTTAATAAATCCCACCTTCTTATTGGCACAGATTTCCTTTTGTTCTAGCAAGGAGACTCACAGCTATCTTGGCACCTACAACTTAAACTATCTATAAAGCTATATGAAAGCAAAGTTTATAAAACTACAGCACACAATATAAATTGCTCATGTATTCATCATGTTCCTTCCAAAATCTTCTTCCATGTGCTCTCTCAAAATATTAGAAGAGCTGAAAGTCCTTCTAAAAGATCTGGCGAGAGGAATTCTGGAGCCTTCTATGTTTTTGAAGTAAAAGCTCTTCAGTGAGCTTGTAGCTCAAGGCCTGGGGTCTCATAGACCATGAGAATGTTCAGAAGTGCTTGTCCTGCTTTTGTACTCTTGAGACAACCACTTCAGTATTCTCTGGGCACCTGACTAGGTGTGTTTCCTGTTAGAGGCATTTTCCTGTATAATCAACAACCCACAGAAGCAGCAGAATCGACTGCATAATGTGCTGACAGCACTGTGCTAATTATCCCACTGCTTTCCCCAGAAGGCATGAAGAGTGAACACAATCATTAATCGCAGTATCACTGCTGATGGAAATGCAGGGCAATACCTTCCTCTGATGTCACTAAGTAGATCTGAATTTGAATTGTTCTTATTATTAAATGGGGCATTGATGCAGCTCATTATGTATGTTTTTAAGTCATTTTATCCCACATTTTCCCTACTAACTGAGGCAATGACAGATACACTGTAGAGTTGAAATGAGAATTCTGAAGGCAATCAAAGGAGACTTTTGGGCTCTAGGATGACTGGTGAAGGGATTGGGAACACAGGTAATGTTCTCCTCTATCCTTCCAGTCACAGGTAATGAGGAGAGAGAAAACAGGAAGACCATGGCTTTGAGCCTGGTGCCTTTGGCAGAATTTTAGGGTTTTGGATCATGGGTTAGTCTACATAACTCCAGACCCGCTGGGAATGGATGGAGCACACTTGTCTCAAAGGGGTAAGAAATCTTCTCACAGGAGCTGTCAGGGTTCACTGAAAGATGTTTAAACTTGATTTCAAGGCAGAAATATATAAAATGAAGCTCACTAGAGATAAGCCAGGGGGGCAGCATGCCAGCACTTGAGTGCTAGTGAGGTCCTTCAGTCTGATCTCTCAGAGAAGGTAGGGAATGGAGATTCATGGGCACCAAAGGCACAACACTCTTGTTCTGAGCCATGTCCTTAGCACCTCATATACAAGTCTTTTAAGGATGTGGCACTTAGAGATGTGGTTTAGTGGTGAACTTGACAGTGCCAGGTGTATTATTGGATTCCATGATGCTAAAGGTCTTTCCAACCTAAATGATTCTATGATTCCATATAATTTTGGACTTTTTTTTTTTTTTTACGAAACTTTGGGTGTAGCTTCTCCCTAAAAGACAAAGCTACCATCTACGAAAATTTAAGAAGGTGTTGCTTAAAATTTACAAGACAGAACAGTGTTTAAAACGTCTGTAGTATTTTCACAAGGTTTCTTACTCTTCTGTCGTATTTTGTTTTGCATAGCGCTGTCACAAGTAGAACAGCTTGTCTTAACAATTATGTTTGAGTAACACAAAAATCCACTCTGCTAACAAAAGTGGGATTAGTGAGGCTGCAAGGTAACCTAAGAATTTGAAATTGCTTACACATTCCTATTAGCATATTGTTTTCTTCTCATTGCCTTTTCCCAAGGTACATGGATTAGACTAAATTTATATATATAGTGACACACTACTGTATGTCATTAAAAAATATATGTGTTTATAAATACCATGGTTATATCCTACATAATCAAATAAGTTCAGATGAGTTTTTTACACTCTCATTTGATTATATTTACAAATATTACCTCAAGTTAATTTCTATTTTCCAACTATTTGAATTGTTTTCATGAAAAGTATTGACTCAAAATTTTAAGTATCATTAAAAAACATCTGTGTAGGAAATGGCATTGTACAGAAGTTGATAGAGGCTTCTTAAACAGCATCATAAAAAGAAAACAAAAATGGGAGTGCAAACTAATCCTGTAGTGCACAGATGCATTTTTAAATTATCTATAATTTAGAAACACATAAGAAAAAAAACAGGAAAAAATCCTTCTGGTGAGAATTAAGGACCTTAAAATCTTACATCATGGCAGTGAGAATAGTGATTAGAAATAAAAATTTGAGGACTCAGGTTCTAAAATGCTACTGAGTTGTATCCTAAGATTTTGTAGTAGATATTAACTTACATTTTCTGCAAGGAGTAAAGGGGAAAATAGTACACTTATATCTTGAGGACTATAATCACTCAACATTCACTTCTATAAAAAAATCTATTTCAACTTAATGAAGGAGATTTCTTTCTAAGCTATGAAAGGACAGAATTTCTCTAAAATTCTGTGAGTTTTCTTTGGAATTCAATTTAAAGTAAATGTCAAAACTTTATTAATCTGTTCTAGAAATAAAAATAAAACAGTCACATACATAAAGAACTCCACTTGGTTAATTATTAAATAAAACATCTTAATAAAGTAAACATTTATTATGAAAATCAAAAATTAAAATAGACTGTTGATGAAATTTTATTCAAAAGAATAGGCTTAGAGAGAAACGTGATTATCTGAATCAGGTACAAAATCAAGCTGTTGTCTTCAGTCTTGCAAATGCTCACATAGCTTCAATTAATTTCTTTATGGATGTCTACTTCTGCAACGCCAAAATTATGAGCAGTCTGTAAAATTACAATGACTACAGTCACAATTTTTCTGCCTGTTCTGACTGTCACAATATAGTCAGTTCTTTCCTTGGTTAAGCTGACAAAGTACATAAAATAAGCATTATTTTCATCTCCTAATATTGAGTGTCCGCTGAATTTCCTTTTACAAAGCTAGAATATTAAACAACTTCACATCTATGGACAAGAATATTTACTTATATCTGAATGGGATTTAAATACATTAAAAGGGCATAGACAGTCACAGTAAGCTGCCCATGACAACACATTTGCTGATTCTTCAAATGTGCCCTCAAGCAAAGGAATAAACAGCCCTTTAAAACCCAGCAGTTGGCCAGCAATTAAGCTATTAATCCTGTATTAGTGGTGGAAAAACCAAGGCACTTAGTAGTAAAACTACTTTTGTCCCAAATCACAAATAAAGACAGTGATAAAACTGAGAACATATAACAGATAGGAAGTATCATTGCGATTTTTGTGCCTGTCCTTCATTTGCCTTGCCCTGTCAGTTCCCTGCATTAGTTTTAATTTGAACTAAAGTACTTTAGAGGTGAAAAAAATCCCAAAAATTGCCAACTGTTTCAGACTGCAGTAACTATAAGATATACATTACAATGGATCAGGAAACTACTCTTCAGACAGAATCCAACTTGGCTACCATAGTGCCTCATGTAGGAGTATTTTCCTTCATTTAAATGTGCTCTGATGCTCAGCCTCAAGTTCCTTCCTGTGCACAGAAATAAAAATCTTCAGAGATTTCACAGTTCATACCCTCAGAACAAAATATCTACTGCAAACTTAATTAAGAACACCTTTGTTCTTTAGGCCCTGTAACTTTACTTTAGGAATGATAAACTACTTCACAGTGTTCCCACTAGTGGAAAGAGTTTTGTAGTCTGAAATCCAGGAACCACACTCATAGCAAAAACTTTGAAGCATGGTAAACTACTAATATGAAAGGCATAAATCAAAGAAAGCCTTTTTTCGGAAATGAGGCCTTTTCTGGTTCAGTTGGGGCAAGCAATCAAACACGTCTGAACTTCCGAGAATGACAAAGACCTTACAGAAGGATTTAGACCTCACAGGACTGTGTAAGATGGGCTCTGCTTCTTAGTGAAAAGGATAAATATGTGGCTAACTCTTAAAAAAGAGTTTTGAGAGTTAGAATCAGCAAGTCAAGTGAACAGATTTTATCTTTTTTCCCGCTACTGGTTGTGCCATATGACTTGGACAACTGCTAACCTATCATCCCCTAAACTTCCCTATGTGAGAAATGGAGATAATAGTGTTTCTTTGCTTTGCAGTTGTATTAGGTGCAAGTACATGGATAAGACTACAGAAGTCATCCTTGGTAACTGTTAGGAGAGGTGGTTTGGAATGTTACCTGTTACTAGAATCCATATTTTAACAAAAAAATTTTAATAATATTCCATGCCATAAGTCCTTCCCCAAACTCTGAGAGCTCGTAGATTATACTTCACAACCAGAATCAAAGTCTTCAGTTTCAACATGCAGCTATCATTATGTTTTGCATTAATTTGAAAGCACATTTTCACTGCATTATAATTCTCACATCTTAACTATTAGTACTACAAGTAATTTGCTTAATTGAAATCAAAACTTGCACTTAATTAAAAAGTCTTGAAGCTAATTATCCCTTTTAAAGACAGGCACCTACCCAATACTGCCCCATCCAAACACACAGTAAAGTCACAATAGAGAATGCAGTTGCCTGTAGTTACAAAAATGACACAAGCCAGTATCAGACTAGCTAAAAGTGATATGCATTCCACATCTTGGCAAATGAAAAGCAGTAAGTAATTTTGTATTCTGAATGTAAATTCCCTATGAAACCTCTACTCCACACCCAAAGAACTAATAGTTTGAAAAAATCTGCTGCAGATTTTGCTTATCTGATTTTATTAGTGAGTTATTGAATATGTCACTTAGGCTCTCCCAAGTTTATATGTAAAAAGTCGGCTTTTGAAAGACGTAAAGAGAAGTAGAAGTAATGTTTTATTTCCAGCTTTGAGGAAGAGATGTATTGCTGAGGAGTTTCTTTGTGGGTTTTTTTGTTTCTTTGGTTTGGGTTTTATTGTTGGGGTTTTGTTGTTCTTTTAATTAACAGAAAAGAAATATCAAGGT
Source organism: Empidonax traillii (assembly GCF_003031625.1). Lineage (NCBI taxonomy): Eukaryota > Metazoa > Chordata > Aves > Passeriformes > Tyrannidae > Empidonax > Empidonax traillii. The sequence goes on from NW_020955211.1 coordinate 484,452, forward strand.
TATATTTGAACACTTTTCTGAATCATCACTAAGGCTCTGTGTTCAGGAATACTAACAAAAACATCAGGGCTGTTTGGGAAATGTTTTTCTGAGTCTTTTCTTTAAAGGTCAAGGTTGATCTATCTGAGATTATCTGGCAAGAACTGCTGTTTCACTTTAGTTTAATTATATAAAACTCAGTAGTTCTTTATTCATTTTACTTGAAATATTTATGCTTCAAAATATTTAGTAACATAAATAAGCTAGACTAGGAATATATGCTTAAAACTCAAAAATTATTCCTATTACAGGGACCAAAAAAAAACCAGCCAAGATATTGTAAACACATTTCTTGTTTATTTCTATTTACATCACAAAAGGAACTTAATTTGATTCCAAGTAATGAACTGGAATAGTTTACTTTGGGTGTACTTCTCTGTTTGAATTCATGATGACCCTGAAATGACATTTCATGATTATTTCTGTAGGAGATAGTGCAGGCAGATATATCTGCATTATCATGTCATATAAAGAATATCTCACTGAACTTGCCAAATAACACAGTTGTTTCAGAAAAAGAGTAACCAGTGATTCACTGTGGACATTTTATAGTGTATCACGTGACTATGAGTGCAAAGCAAACCTACATCCCAAGGAGGAATGTGTCTCTGAGGAAATGCAAATGAAAGAAATCCACCTTCAAAACTACCTCCTTTTATCTATGTGTTTCCATCTCAGCTAACACGTAGCTTAGAAAATTCAGTGTGCTTGAATTCCCTGAGCTTATTTCTCAGAAAATACCTGCAGTCATAAAACTGATTTGTGCTTAAATTCCCTTTCAGCTTGATGTTCCACATTGTAAAAGAAAAGTAGGACCCCTATAGAGACTTGACAGAGGGCTTTAATTTGGTTACATTATGCCTCTTGCAAGCAAAGTGTCAAGGTAGGGCAACAAAGCCAAAGCCTGTCTGATATAATTCAGACCTGACTCATCATTTACATTTGTCCTTTCACACATACGGTGTTTTGTTCCCATAAATATAGCCTGCATATTGATGACAGAAGCCCTTCATCCCCTGTGCTCTTGGCAAAAGTAATTTGATCCAGTAGCTAGAATCGATGTATATTACAACATACACCTGAAGTTTAATATTAGTAAGTAAGTAACCAACGGGCTCACCACGGAGAAAAAAGGAGGAATTTTCTAACATACCAGAAAATGGGAATAGTAGATGGTTTAAACATTTAGATTTCTACAACCTGTATTCTAAAAGGTACATCAAAGAAAATTAGATACTGTATGTCTAGACATTTGCTTCATCTCTGCTTAGCAGTAGCTGAAATTCTAAACACAGTGGAGGTTCTTATCAGGCAGATGTTTCTCCTGACTTGACTCTTAAAAATCATCAGTTTAGCGGTGAAATAATCCAGATAGAGAAATGCAGTAATCAGCAACCTTAGCTAATTAAAAAATATTAATACAAATTAACATGAAGAAGTATCTTTAGATTGAAGCCAAATTCCTTAGGCATTAGGATGTCAATTAAAAAATTGACTTGACTCCAAGATGAAAAGCAAATATCCATTTGCTCCTATTTTCTCAATTCCATAAAGGAAAACAATTTTCCATTATCATCATTAAAAAAAAAAAAAAACAAAAAACCCCCAAAAAACCCCACCACAAACAAACAAACAAACAAACCAAAAAAACTTTGCTTCTGTCTTCGTTTATATTTGAAGGCACCAGTAATTTTTGGCACCTGTTTTTTGTTCTTCATTATTCCAAGTTGTAGGACAAACATTCTTTTATTTTCTCGGTCCTGAGTCAACAGGCATACCTTGACATTATTGCCTCTTGACATAAAATTTCCAGTTTTTCTAAGATGCTGAAGCTGAACAATATGCAGAAATATAAGTTAGAATCAAGAAAACACCACTTTTCTTACTGAGTTTTTGTGGCAGTTTTAGCTCAGATGAGGCCAAGAAAGAAACCAACTCTCTTTCTTTCTGGAATATGAAGAATTATTCTTCTTCCTTTCATTCAGATTTTCACTAGAAGGAAAGAAGATAAAATTCCAATCAGCAGGTGGAACAAATGTTGAAAAGGTTTCATCTTGTTGAGTCTGATTGCACTCTTTGACATAGACAGAGAAACATTTGAAATCACATCTTATGAAACATACTTAAAATTTATTCAAATTGTTTTAGGGACCCTTTTGTGTGGAATGAAAAATTGGCAAAGGGAAATATAAAAGAGGATTACCTCTGTAATTTGGCCTAGAAAGGAGGATTAGGGCTTGAACAGTTTTTATTAAAAATACAATTACCACAGATGACTAAGCCAAAACTCATATAGAATTGTCTTTATCAATAGGAATAAACTGCTATAAAAAGTTTCTCTCATTAATAAGTTTATTTTGAAAGGGAGGAATATTGTATCTATATATCCCACCAGTTAGTGGAGGTCAAACTTCTTCCAATCTCTGAAAGACTTTGAGTCATCAGCTGACAGTAATTCACCTGATAGCTGCTGCTGCTCTTCACTGTAGATCATATTTCTATCCTCTTAGAGTGTTTCAGAATGCATGCAAGCATTTATGGTGTTTTCCAGCCTTCAAATCCCAATTTCAGGATTGTAATTGGGTCAGGAAAATTCCAAGGCATCTCTACCGAAATTGGAGAATAGACCAGGAAAGAAACACCAAGTGACAATTAAAGGTTATGTAAAAATCTGTAGATATGGTTCCACAGAACAATTAAAAAATATACTACAACCTTTGTATTTCTTGTACTTGTAAGAAGAAAAATATTTTCCATCCTACAGAGAGAACTTTTACACTTTTTTTTTCACTGTACTTTCAAGAGGTTTTAAAATTGAACTAATTTAAATTTCAGAGCTAAATATTTTTACATATCATATTTCAAGAACTCCTAGTTAATCTCTTTTAATAAATTTACTCTGGATATTAAAGGAAAACTTCCCTTCAGAATCGGGAATAACATACTCCACTTCTGTTTTCTGTAAAGAGCTCCCTCTCTCCTATTGATCTCCATGTATTGATCCAATATTTTTTTTAAAAGCATACTCTAATGTTCCAACATGAGATGGTAAGTATGGTTTGCACAGAGCCACCTGGAAACAATACTGTTGCCAAGTAGTATGGTTTAGACACTCTTGATCACACAGAAAAGAATTTGAGCCCCCATGAACGGTGTCTGGTAAGAAAATTGAGCAGATGTTCTTTTCCTGTTCAGAAAACTTCGTTTTCTAAGCTCAAGATTAATAACATTGTTGGATAGGATTCATGAGACAAGTGGTCTCCAGAGAAGCAGAACAGCCTGAAGACAGCAGGTTACTTATACCTGGAAAAGTAAGGGACATGATGCTTGACTAAGAGCCTGGGCAGTAACTCCTTACTTAAGAGCTCAGAAATCTTGATTCTTGGCCATCCACAAACATCAATGCAGTGATTAGTTCTCATCAATTCAGATAGAAATGAAAGCAGACTGACATCAAAGGAAAAGAGGAACTTATGGAAAAAATAATGACATATCCACACCTAAAATTAATAAAACTTAGATATCATGAAGGGTCATAACATTTTACTGTGGAAACTGAGAATTCAGTCTGGAACACCTTTTCCACATATCTTTGTACTTACAAGGAATCTTTATATTCCCATTAGAAGACTGTATTTATTATAGCTTACACTACCAAGTTGTTTAGGCTGAAAATTTCACTATTGAAAATTTCACTACTGAAAATTTCACTACTGAAAATTTCACTATCTTTTTTCTTTGGTTTGCTTCCCTTTATCTCTCTCAGCTATTCAAACACAAGATGCATTTGCAAAAGTAGTCCTCAAGATTTCAACTGTAGGAAAGACATTGCTCTACCATATTTCTGTTTCCATTCACCTGACTCTACTTGCGGTGCTTTCTTCCCTGATCCACAGATTGCTTCATTTTTCTTTCTTACAGGTCCCACAGTCACAAGGCAAACAAGTTCAACTTTCCAAATCAGCACAAACAATATTCACTTTCTCTGCATACAATAATTTTCTGCTGTTTTAATTGAATCACTATTTTTCAGTTAAGATGAATATTTATAATTGGTCTTCCAATTTTTATAAATGGGTATTAACAAAATAAAAAAGAAAAAGAGCAGCAAATATACTGACTAGTGAACGAGTAAATGTTAGAAAATGCTCAGCTTTTGTTTGGCTGCCTGAGGCCCTCATTAACCTAACAAGAATAAAGGCTATGTACCTCATCACTGAAACATAGAAAGGGTTTAAAAAAAAAAGTAAATTTGTGGTAGTAAACCTCCATTACTTAAACTTACAGTGACAAATCCTCTGAAATTTTCAACCTTGAACATTTCAGTAGTCAGAAGTCAAGATGGTTCTCAGACAAAGTCAAGATAAGCTAAACTGACAAAGTAGATTCACTCAAAGACCTCACAGTGACTGTCAGTACTGGCTGCAGTACACTGCTTGGGAAGGTCTGCTCTAAACAGCCAGGCAGGAGGTCAAAGCCTCTGTAGACTGGAGTCGTAGAAAAGGCAAACTATTGCTGCTAACATTCTCTAGAAGTGGACATGTAAGTCACCTTGTTATTTGTCATAGTAACTGTTTGCTTAAGGGTTTCAGTCAAATCTATTTTGCTTTTCTTTTGATTGTTTGTTTCTTCAAACTAGTACAATATTTTCTACAAAGTCTACCAACATTATACATCAACTCCTTGAAAACAAGGGTGTTCCTTTGTGCAACTCTTCCTCTACTGACATTTATTGTATATATTTGTTCTGTACTGTGTTGGTATAAGAATAAAATAGGCTTTTGAAGACATTTTGAAAACTGGTTCAAAAAGGTTCAGTTAGATATGGCTCTGTTTAATAGATGAAACGAGAAAAAATTGTGATGTATAATGACAGAAGCTGATATGTTTCTTTAAGCAGTAAATTGTATGGCTATCCCCACAAAATCATCAAGCTGAAGTGGGAAGTCCTTTTCTGTCCTCCAGCAGGAGTTTTTTACTTACTCTATGATATTTTGTATGCCAATTTCAGTTCAGTGTCTTCTACAGAAATCTAGTTGTTGCTGTTACTTATTCCCATATTACTGGAATGGGATTTTGTAGCTGTTTGGTGTTTGTCTGTCTGTTCTTTAACTCAGCAGCTGTCAAAACCTTGTGGAACCTTTCATGCCACAGAAGCCACCACGGAAAATGCCAGTCATAAGCACTGAAATTGTTTTCAATTTCTATGATATTTTCCCCTCTCTACTCTGCAATCTACAAAACACTGGAGTTATTAAATATCACCCACAAACATGCCTTTTTCCTAAATATCAGGCAACAGATGTTTATAAATTATTATTAAATGAATATGGCTTTTAGGTTTTCTTCTGCAGTGAGAATTATATCAGTCTTCTCTACATTAAGGGAGACTGCAGTTACAATTCTACAAGACTTATGCATCCATCAAGATTAAAAGTATTCATGTGATTTTTATCTAATGATTTATTGCTCCTTCAGAGGCGTTTTGACAGCTATGTGGTGTTTCAAGGAATTATATTCAAAGATTTATTGTGAAAATTTTAAACTAATACAGTGATGTTTCACATGAAGTTAGCCACTTGAGATCATAAATCATGAAGTATTATGGCCTAGAATGAAATGAATAATTGTAGTACCCAGAAATGGCAGGAAAACCTCCATGTTGTCAAAAAAGATACCGCTGAAAAGTGCATGCTCTTGGAAAACATGTTTGTAGAGTATTCTTTATCTTATGGATCACACAGGTGTTGTCTCTGAGTAGTCTGACAAGAAGCTATTCAAATATGTACATCCATGGATGCTGTTATGCATCAAACCTGGTGAAACTGAGTGTTCAAAGGCAGCAGATAATAAGAGAACCCAGCAGAACCCATTCCAGTTTTGTTCTTTATCTACCAGAGCACAGAGGTTATGCACCTCTTTAGCTAACATAGGCATGAACACAGCAAATAACAATAATGACAATACAATGAAAGTATGCATAGCCAGTGAGCTTTCATGATTGGTAGTGAGATAAATCATACTTGCATTACTAGATTCTATTTTTGTCTTTTAAATGCAGAATCTTTCCTGATTTATTTTTACATGCTCCTACTAACACTAAGTAAAAAGTTAGATAGTTTTGTAGTAGATAGTTTTATCTGAACAGACCCCATCTCTTCTTAACTTTTATATAATTACAGATTCAGACTATTTACCCCAGATAAGCTGACTTTGCACTAAACTTGTTTTCTAAGCTCTCAAAATTGTTCTTGAATTGTTTCTGAAACTAAAAAAAATCCATAGAACCTACAGAATATATTTGGTGAGAGAAAACAATCCAATACATTGCTTTTATAGGAAAATAAATTCAAATATAATGTAAGCAGTTCTCCACCCAGAACACCATTCTGTATGAAGTAATTAACCTTGTAACATTCTGTTACTTTGTGTCATGAAGCTAGCTACTGAGATGATGTCAATTCAAATTTTGACAGGTATTCTGAGCCTTCCTGTAACACATTCATATTTGCCATATTTGTTAGATGTCATGGTTAGTTAGGTCCTTCCTTCTTTCATCAGTTCTTTCCAAATGTGATAGTACCCTGCAATGTTCTGGGAGAGTAGCATATTTGGAAAGCCTACAAGTACCTACAATTTGGAAATTATAATAAAAGAAACAAACAAAACCAAACCCCCCCCCCAAAAAAATAAAAAAAAAAAACCAAAACAAGAAAACCCAAAACCACACCAAAAAACCCACCAAACCACAGACACACACAAACACCCCATCCTCCCACCCCCAATAACCACAGCAATAAAAAACCCTAATGCATAAAGTGTCACCCCTTTTCCAGTGTGGGGTTAGTCCCTATATTATTGCTCATCAATGTTAAAACAAAATTAATTTTTTTCAAAAGGAACTCCAAATTAAACTATAGGAATTATCACTATAGCATTTTTTTAACAAGTAATTTGCATGTTACTCCTATACTTGGAAATTTTTCTCTGTCCACTCAACAAAAAAAAAAGCCAAACAAAATATTCAGCTAAAACCCCTGTGTTATCATTCTGCACTAGAGTACAAACTCTTATAATCACTCTAATAATCTGAGACTATTAATACTAAATTTGGGTGAGATGTGAGGTGTGTTGAAGAACAGCAAATTTACTACATTAGTGGAGAATGCAAAAACAGAATATGTGTACCTACTAAAAGCATAAAGTTTATCTGTGCTTGCAGACTGTTTTAAAAGACATTTATTAAATTAACAAAAATTATTCTTGCATTATAATTTCTCTGTCCCACCAAAAAGAAAAAGACAAGCAGTCATAGAAAGTGTACGCAGGCCCAGCCTAGAAGGTCTGCCACTCCAGGCCACAGGTTGTAGAATCACAGAATGTTTTGGCTTAGAAGGGACCTTAAAGGCCACTTAATTCCAACTCCTCTGCCATGGGCAGGGCTACCTTCCAGTAAACCAGGTTGCTCAGAGTCCCATCCAACCAGGCCTTGAACACTTCTAGGATGGGGCAGATATGGAGTTCTCCAGAGAGTGGATCATATAAGGCTTTGGTTCCTATACAGACCTGCGGTATAGGCTCCCATCATGTCCCTATCCCTTAAAAGTATTACTGGTAGAAGATTTAGAACCCAATACAGTCACTCACTTTACACAAATAGGTGTAAATTGAGCTTATACTCTCTCTCTGCTTTGTTTTTCAGAGACAATGGGAAAGACCAATTAAATTCATTTTAAAACCGGAGTCCTACCCCCTTAAAGGCAAAGTGTTACTTTGAATTTCCCATTGCCTTGAAGAAACTAAGCATCACCTTTAGAAGAGAAGCAGTTTACTATTTAAGTTCTTTATCTTAACTTTTCGCCCATCAGTTCTTAAGAAATATTCTATTTTCATCTCCAGTCACTGCATCCCAAAGTCAAATACATGCAGCAGGGAGTGAAATATCCTGTGTTTTTCACTGATAATGCTGGAAATGTGAAAAGTAAGACATATTTTGAGGAAAGAGCCTTATGTGAGGGCCTTCAGAATAACATGTTCATAAGAGTCAGTAGCATGTTCAGGTACTGCAGTGTGAGGGAAAGACTCTGACTATATAAAATGCAGTGATTAAAACCAGTTCATTTATGGCAGTGTCAGTGGAGTCACCCTTGACTGGCACTGACATATCATACAGACTTAGCCCTTTTGGACTTCAGGCTGTCCAGTGAAAATCCTCCATAAGCACTGAACTACTTTTTGGAAACCAGCTGCCCATAGCAGTAAGACTAAATTACAAAAGGAAGTTTTATCAGAGCTGATGTAATATTCAATAATAGCCGAACTAAGTCAAGTTTCATTATTAAAGGCTTCATTTAAGATTCTATCAGGAGTTACTGAATGTCATGTTTCCTGCAGTGGATGGCATTTCAGCAGCTAAGCTTCAGAGGACTGTGATTAACAGATGATGTCAAGTGTAGAGAATATTCAGCGGTTGCTAGTTTCTTATACCTGTCAAACACATGCCCAAGGAGCCCATTACAAAGACTATGAGATTTTCTCAAGCTCTAGAAACAATTCAGGACAAACACATGTTTGTTTAACAAATTCTTAGTACCAATGTATCTTGGTAAAAATCTAAATAAAACACTAAAAATACAATTTTATCCTGGGGCTAGTGATTCAATACTTTTTTTTCCCCTCAAAGTCAACTAAATGTAAAGTTATATTATGGGAGTTAGGTTTGAACCTTGTCTTTGTCAGATAAAACATCAAAAGAGCTGCTTGATTTGGTATCAGGTACTTTGGAGTTTACTCATATTTGACCTTCTCCTTATAGAAGAATATTCCTCTGAACATGTAGGTTGAAAATATGAAGAAAATATTTAGGTAGGGCAGACAAATGCTTCCTGGGTATGTGATGCTATTCATCTGCTTAAAATTAAGTTTATTCATGTGTGTCATCACTAATTCTAAACAAATAATCACTGTAGACACACTGCTTCTTAGTGATTTCATTAGGTTATAATAGTGGTTATAACAGTGATTCTAATTCTACAAAAATCATGAAGTCCATAGTGGCAAAGTGTCCTGGTTTCAGCTAAGATAAAAACAATTTTTTTTCTCAGTAGCTGTTACAGTGTTGTGTTTTGGATTTGGAATGAGAATGGTGATAACACACTGATCTTTCGGAGTTTTTTTTGTTTATCCTAAGTCAGAAACTGGTTTGTTGGGGGGTTTTTTTGTCTCTGCCAGTGAGAAGGTAGGCAAAAGAAACTGGGAGGGGGCATAGCCAGGACAGGTGACTCAAACTGACCAGAGGGATATTTCACAACACAGAACATCATGCACAGTATATAAACTGGGAGAACTTATCAGGAACAGGGGCTGATCTGGGTTTGGGAATGGAGGTCTGGCATTGCCAGTGGGTGGTGAGCAATTGTGTTGTGCATCACTTGTTTCTTCCCTTATTATTATAATAATTATGATAATTCATCATTATTACTGCATTTTTACTTTATTTTTGATTATTAAACTGTTCTTATCGCAACCTACAAGTTTTACTTTGATTCTCTTCCCCATTGCACTAGGGTGGAGGGGGAGAGAGGGAGGTTCAGCAAGCAGCTCTGTGATGCTTTACTTCCAGCTGCACTTAAACCACTATACAATGTCGACATAAATTCCCCCCTGCTGAGCTAACAGTAAGGTAATTTCTATAATGTTGGGCAAAGCTTCTTAATTTTTTCATTTAGTCAAACTTTGCAAACTTTCCTGAAATACTTGGTGGAGGTTTTCAATACAGTGGAAGGCATAATCACTTACTATGCTTATTGCAGTCAAAATTTCACCTGACGGTGGTAAAGGACAAACTTTTAAAGGTAAAGTTCAAAACTATAAAGCAGGCCCCTGGGAAGAAATCCAAATATCATGGTCTAAAGGCTGATTTTCTTCCTATAACAGAAAAGAGATACTGAATGCAGAAATATGAAACACATCATAGCCATGTAAACATTTAAAGCTTTCTACTCTTATGCATGGTAGGAGCTATGCTATTTATATGTGAATTGCTTCACATATTGTTCATTTAATGTGGAAAGCAGAAATTCTAATAACAAGAAAAAAAACCCCAAATCTATCAGTAATACACAAATAATATAGTTAGGGGTATCAAAATAGAGGTTCCATTAAATATGTGTTTAGCTTTCAAACAACAATCCTTGGTGTTAAATATATTTACTAGCATCATCCAGGGAAATATTCCAGAACCACAGTATCTGAGAAAGCGTATCTACCCTAAATAAGAAATTGAAAGAAGTTTCCAGGCAAAAAAATTGCTATGAAAATGATAAAATACAATGAAGCAACTGTATAGGGTGATAGGGTGAGATAGGCTGAACAAAGTAAATCACCTAACCACATTTACAAGAAGAGTAGAAATCAGTATCTCTGTGTATTGATCTGATAAAAATAGCTAACCTATGAGCCTGTTTCTTTCATTTCCAAGTATTTGTTAAGATCTGAGAGATGCTTCTACTTTAATTAAGGTGCAAACAAGACTGTACGCTGAAGTCAGTAGAACAGATTTTATTTAACAGTAAAATGTGAGTTAGAGAGATAGAATGAAATAGAAAAGAAAGAGAGGAGAGAGAGAGAGAGAGAGAGAGAGAGATTAAGCAGAAGATAGTCACTTCTCATATATCCAGTGGTATCCTGTTGGTCCTTCTTCACCCTGAGCTTGTCAGTGGTGGGGGTCCTGAGGTAATTCAAAACTTTTTACAATTTATACATTTTAGTAAACAAAGGAATTAATGCTTGTTGGCTACACAGTTCTCTAATTCTATTGGTTAAATGATTCTCTTGCTTCTAATGCTAATTAGTCCCATGCTCAATCGTTCTTCTGTTGAGTCAGCAGGTTTCTTGGGTCAGTTGGTTGTGAGCCAGAGGTCATGATCTCCCCCGGAATTATCTTTGACATAGTCCAAGTTGATTTCAGCATGGCTGCTGAGTAGTGGCCCATAAATTCTGCCATTACCAGTGATACCTTCTTCTCCCCCAGGTTTGTTTACCTGTTCCTAGGCCTGAGATAATGCTCAGTACTACCTTTCTCTGATCTCAAGTTCCCATCATGTGCCTTAACTTACATTGCAAGTTTCAGGTATTTGGGGTGGGGGGACTTCAGTCATTGCTGGTCACAGATGCCACATGTCCCAGGCCCAGATAATTTGTGTTTTATACAGTCCAGGCTATAAATGTAGCTATGGATTTTATTAACCCTACTGCTTCATTTTCCGTGTTCCCAAAATGCCTGATTTTCTCTTCGCTTCCCCTCTCAAGAGTCCTTCCTTATATAAGTTAGGAGAACAACAAATGTTTAAAATAAAGATGGGATCTCTCTGTCAAGTTCCTTGGCTTTCTTAGAAGTTCCTTGGCTTTCTTAGAAGTACCTTGGCTTTCTTAGGTACCCTTGGCCCATGATTCAAAGAGTTGCTGTTGTTTGTCCAAAGAAAGGCAAGGATCACACATACCAAAGTGATTGGTTTATGTTTGAATTACTACTGAGCAATGTTTCAAGATCATGAAGTGTTTAAAGATAAATAGATATATATCTTCAGGTGAAGCAACTCTGATTTCAACAACATTAATGCAACTCGCAAGAAAACACAGCAGGCACATGCTTGACATTTTGTATTTGAAATATTTTGTGCCAGGATTCAGGCACTTCATCCAACTTTAAGGACTGTTTCAGATGCTGTATAGCTGAAAAATGCAAGTATAATGCCATACTGGCAAACATTCCATTTTGGAAAACATTCTCACTCACATTCATTAATCTAATATGCTTTTCAATGCATTATTCTACTATCTTTCTTTGCTGCACAGTGTGAACACAGCCTTGAAAACCTAATTTGAACAAATATTTCATCAACTCACAAGAGTCTATGAAAGGCTAAAAAGTATTTTACAGCCAGGACCAGACTTTTCTGCTTTCAATGCCTTCATATGGAGATCTAATCTGGTTTTTCCTTTATTAAAAATATAATAAAATATAACTAAAACCATATTTGTCATTCCTTTGAAAATAATGCCAAAAACATCAAATATTCTCTTTCTACACAAAAGATATGTCTTTATGTTCAAATTAGTATATAATTTTTGCAAATCTCCAAATCATATTTAATGTTAAAACAGGTTGTCATCATTATATTCACAGTCACCACAAGGATTCTAAGCAACAGTCAAAAAAAGCCTAAAAACTACTCTTTCTGACAAAGCTAGGAATGCTTTTAAGCCACTTTTCATGTTGTGAGTTGAAAAATTGTCCCTTTCACTATTCTTACCTGTCTAGTAATTCTAGAGAAAACCTGAATTTTCAGTTTTAGAATGCTTCCTGCATTCAGCAGCTCATACTGAGCTGAATCACACTGAGCCTTGTTCTTCTGCCATCAAAAACTAGCAGCAAAACAACACTGAGAATCATACTGAAGACATTAAAATACTTTCTCTCCTTTTTCTTGTACTCTCATCTATTTTTCTTTTTTCTTTTTTCTTTTTCTTTTAAGTTCAAGGGTGTCAAACTTAAACTTGTTCGAGAACATTCTGCTTGTGGCTATAACATGCAATAAAATGCAGAAAGAACATTTAACTCCTGTTCTTAAACATGATTGCTAATATTGCTTTATAACTTTTAATACTTCCATATTACACCAGAGACCAATAAAGCCTTCCATTGCCAGTTATGTCTTTTAACACCAAATTTGGAACACATCTGATTCATTGATTATATTGATGAACTGTTTTAATTAATATTTCTGGATTGTGCATTAAGAATAGTAATTTGATTTTCATGAAACAAGAGGTCCAAGCTGGAGGAAAAGCCACTTCAGAGAGTTAATAAGTGTTACCTCTACACAGTTAATAACTTATTTTAGTGACACTGATGGTTCATTTAAATCATTATAAAAGATTAAGTATCTCATCTTCATCTAATTTTTTGAATTAGTTTTTAGAAGCCTAAGTATGTATGCTTGAGGCATCTAAATTAATTTTCTTATAGAGTAAAAACACTGTCACACTTTCATTACTTACAGTCTGTGTGTAGTTGAACTATTTGATTTCTTGTCTCAGTCTTTGGTTTCCAGGATCAGTGTTTGGGGGTTTGGGGAACACAAAACACTTCTGATTATATAGTGACCCAAGACACAGTTTAGATAGCCCATCGTTACCTGAAAAATTCAGACTAGACCCAAAGAATTCACATACAATGTGAACTTATTTTAATTCATAAGATAGACACCCCATACACATAGTTCCTTTTCATGAGCTGTGCTCTGCACCAAGACTAAGATTGACAGGATACAGTGTACATCTTCATTTCAATATATGCCTTACGGTGAACTGTATTCACTCTCAGTAGTGAAATGCAAGTGAGATCATAAATCCTGGTTGAGATCTATGAGATCTATTCAATCTCTAACAACATGAATTCCAAAATTAGTTTGAATAATCTTTCCCACAAAGACTCTGAAACTGTGAAGAGTACTTTCCCAAAAAGTTTTCAAAGGGCCTACATTATTGCCCTGCCCAAAAATTCAGAACTCATCATATTAAATGTCAGGTTGTGTTATCTGATATCCTCAGATCTATACTGCAATATTAGTAAGTCATTCATAACTCTTTCACAGTCAGAGATCTCATGGGGTCAGATTCCTTTTCAGTGGTATTTTGTGTGACCGTAAGCTTTGTGCTTGACTGCTGACAGTGCAGGCAATTACAGTAGATTTGTTCCCATTCGTCTCAGCATTTCTCTCAGCAGGCATCTTCCAGCTGTCTTCCTCAGGTGACTAGAGCTGTTAGATCCTATTGTAGTAAGTCTAACAATAATTTCTTTAAGAATTATTCAGTATCACAATATTACTAAAATACTGCTAAATCAGATTTACATTACTGCTATTTTAGGTATCTGCTTTGAAATCACCATGTCGTCAAACAATTTCTGGTATATTATAACTTATATTACTATATGTATGCACACAGAAATCATACTGATCTTCTATAAAGCATTCATGTGTACCTCTGTTTAAATCCTAAGTTGAGGAAATGTCCTCTTATTAAAGGGCCATGAAGGTCCCGGTCCCAAGAGGTTATGCAGTTATTTTATCAAAGGAGTCAGTGATTTTGTAAATATTATGTCTACAGCTGTCCTTGGTGTGTCATCAGGAGAGATAATAAAAATATCTAGCAGCCATACCTCTGCCTCTTTGAAGAGTTGCTCACTAGAACCTTAAAATCTTACATCTTTGTCTCTTGTTATGGGCCTGTCCTGATGATCTCCAACCTCCTAAACTGTTCTCATCCCATAATCCTTGACTTAATCATTACTGCTTTTCACCTACTAGCATCGTAGTTTTCAGTAAAATCATGGAGATAATCACCATTACCAAAATTTGAGTGCCTGTTCTTCTTTTAAATGTTTAGGTAAGAAAAACAAAACCATCTCAGGAGGGAAAGAAGACTGGAGAGTAAATTTTAGCATTTTCTGGTCCAAGTGAGAAAAATCCCTTCTTGTTATCAAAATTTTAAGTCAAGTGCATTCATAATTGACAGTAACTTTGCTCACTATATTAAAAGAGTTAAATTATGAATTTATTGAATGTCCAAGACAGCCAGCACCACAGTGGGTCACTTCAATTGAAACAGATCAATGATGAACTGTAATACAAACTGGGGAGTATCTATCTCCTCAGAGATAATCAGAGTCACCGAATCAAATGTAAGTATATGAAACTCTGTTAATTCTTAGGCTTCTGCACACTATTTTCCCCCTTTTTTATGTTATGTGAAAAAGTGTATAATCAAAATAAACAAACAACCCCCCCTCAGTTATTTCTTCATTATAAAATTCTGAATTCTCAGGGTTTAATTTCAGAAAATTTATTCCTTTTAAAATCAACTCTTGCCTGACATTATGAGGAAGATTAGTAAGATTACCTTGGGTCTGTGATATAGTCTGACTTTAATCTTATTGATCCGTTACTCATCTGTCAGTTACACGCGGAAGTCTTATCACTTGTTTGCTCAATTTTTCCCGCTTGTTGTTGTATTACCAATTTTTCAATTGTGAGTCTAAATTCAGGAGTATAAATACATAACTAGTGGCAGGTGTTATCTGAATATTTAAACAAACATCTTTCTGTAAATAATAAGCTCTCTAATAGTTTCAGTTATGTCAGTTTCATGATTTAAATTGCATTCCAATGAACTTTTGTATGCAAATCTAATTTTTCTTTATAACACTGCCAAGACACTAGAAAAGAAAAGCCTAATTAGAGGGACTAGATTGGGTAAATAGGAAATAGATCTGAAACGTTTGGACATATGGAAATTTTTGGATCTTCACTTCTTGGAAATAAAGTAAAAAGCATTGGTATCATGTTTCACCTTAGAAAAAATATATAACTATTAAAATAATTGAGTACTTTCATTTAAAAAAAAAATCTCCCTGGAAAATACATTTCTTTTCACATCTTCATATTACAAATAGCTAATTTATCTGATAATTGTATTTATAAAATATACAGAATATATGTTACAAGTTATTTAAGAGACATACCTTTCAGATTTTAATTACTATCTGTTTTGGCTGTTCAGAGAAATGTTTTATGTTGTGCATTTTTCCTCACAGAAGTGTTTTTACTTCCCCATTCACCCTCCCCACATTATCCAAGGATCTCAGTAAAACACCGAAGGTCTAATCTAAACCCTCCAAAGCTACTTATTCTTGTATGCAGAAGAATCAATTGTACCTGGCCAATCAACAATAGCTTACAATCAAAACCAAAGGTCAGCTGCCAATTTGGTTATGCCATTTACAACAGTGATAATGCTCAGTCAACAACAATCAGTAAAATCAGTATTTTAAGAATGAAAAAGAGGTAGGAGAAAAGTCTTTGGAAGTACATTGCGGAGAAAAAGTGTGTTACTTAGCTAGTCTACAGTTTTCTTTAATGGCTAGTCCTGTAGCTTTCCTTTCAACTCATTGTAAGTGAATCAGTATGTGGCACAATCTATACACAATGAATCATCAGTAACAGACAGTGTCTTACATAAAGGATACTTGATTTTGGAATGCCATTATCATCATCTGTATATTCAAGTGGATTCTTACAAGGGAAGTGTTCACTAATCTGAGAGTCAAGAGTGTCAAATCAGCATTCAAATATAAAGCTGGAGATTTTCTTTTAAACCAAGATGAATATAACTTACTTCTGGAGCAGAAGGAAGATACAATGGTGAGTCATTGAAAAGATCCTCCCAGAACAAAATAAAATGCTGGCCTTTTAATCATGATAGCCTGGATGTGCACACAGAATGTACATATGCATGTGTACGTTCATGCCAGCCATGAGTTTTCAGCTTATTGAAAGTAAGCAAGTGACACACTATTGAACAAAGTTAAAGAGACAGCTCAGTAATAATCAGTGAATTATACAAATTTAGACTATAACTGTAGTCCTTTTTCTCAGTTGGAACCAGCATCTTGTCAGACTTGTTCCTAGACACTAAATAGGAAAGCTGCCATAGCCTCACACTTTGCCGTGTGCTGTTTTGTTATTGCTGCTAACAGATGACTCAAGGTATATTGAACACATTCTCTGACTTTTTCTGTCACCAGCATTTGCCCCACCTATTCAGCCAGCAGCTGAAAGCAAGAGATTTCAAGGTTCTCTGATCAGTTTGTCCCTTCCCTCAAGTCTTTCTTCTCAGGGTAGAAAATTTTGCCTACCGGGAAGACCTTCAGTTCAGCGTAGAGCCCCAGATGGTGTTTTATATCCACAAAACTGTACAAAGTCCTGTCCCTTTTGCAGGCTACAAAGATGATCCAGAAAGCATACAAAAACCTCCTAGCCATCTCTAAAGAAAATCTACCAAGGAAACAAAGACAAAATAGAAAACTAAGAGTACCTTTTGCTAGTATTACAAGAGCAAATATTAACAGAATATTTAGGAGATACAGGATAAGGTGAAAGACATTCTGATGTCCTCTAGGGGATGATTCAGAGAATCGGGAAGGACAGAATGTATCACATTGGTCTTCTATTTTGACTTGATGCTAACATTATTTCTATTACCCTTCTTCTTTATTGCATCTGCAGTGCAGCTCCAAATAGGACTACAGGAAAAGGAGAGACATTCAAGCTCTTTTAAAGCCTGCTTCTTCAACCCAGTGAAAATAACAGAAAGTCCATGTTCAGAATCTGTCCACAATGGAATTGTAAAGGTACTTATTATGACCAGACCAAACAGAGAAGAAGAAATCTACTGTTAGAGCTCCACATTCTCTGTAAGACATTACTTTCTCGACAGACATTTGTTCATTTGATTCTCACAAGATCAGCAACAAAAATACTCATCTGCAAAGGATCATTAAATCTCTGTGTACGAAATGCTTAGCTGACTTATCAGTTTGATGTTGCATATAACTGAACAGGAGGTATGCTGGTAGGCTAATTGCATTATAAGATACATTTTAATGTATAGAGGACAGATTAACAGTATCCCAGTTCACCCAGTTCACAAGACAAACTTGCTTTGGAAATGATTCAATATAGGTGTTAAAGAAAAAAAATTGAAAGATGTACAGTGAATGAGATAGAAGTTCCCAAGAGTTAAAAAAAATGTCCGTTTAAGCAAATCACATCTATGACATTCTACTCTGGTAGCTGTGGACCACTCTTTTAAAGCCTGACCTGAGATTCTGTAGTCTGGATCTCTGAAGTGCTGAGATGAGGAAAACAGTATAAATTATGGTTCATTCAAGTGTGGGAAAGATTTCAGGGTGTTGTCAAGTCTTGCCTGGTGCCATTGGTTACTGTGGCTGGGTTTTGGTAGCAGGGGGGGCTACATGGCTTCTGTAGAAGCTGCTAGAAGCTTCCCCTATCCTATGGAGCCAATGATAACTGGCTCCAGGACAGACTTCCTGCTGCTGGTCAAGGCAGAGCCAATTAGCAGATATAGTAATGTCTCTGTGATATTTAAGAATAGAGGAATGTTGTGCAGAATTTCCAGCCAGGGAAGAGCAGAGTGAGAACATGGGATTACAACATAAACACCAAGGTCAGTGCAGAAGGAGGGGGAGGAGGGACCCCATGGGGGCAGGGGAAGGACCCAGACCTGAAGTCCCTGCAGCCCATGCAGGACCATCAGGTTGCAGAGACCCCCATGCAGCCCATGGAGGAGCCCCTGATGGAGAGGTGGATGCATGAAGGGGGCTGTTACCCTGTGGGAGACAAAGGAAGGAGCAGGGTCTTGCAGGCGACCTATGGCCCATGGAGACAGAAACCCACGCTGGAGCAGGTTGTTCCTGGGTAGGACTTGTGGCCCTGCGGGGGATCCACATCAGTAGAGCTCATTCGTGAAGGACTGCACCCCATGCAGGAGTGACCCATGGGATAGCAGTTTGGGAAGAACTGCTGCCTGAGGGATGGACTCATGTTGGAGAGATCCATCAAGGATTGTCTCCAGTGGGAGGTACCCCACAGGAGCAGGGGAAGGACTCAGAGCTGTGGCACCCTCTGTAGCCTGTTGTGTAGACCATGGTGCAGCAGATGTCCCCTTGCAGCCCATGGAGAACCATCGGGGTGCAGAGACCAAACTGCACCCCATGAGAAACAACAGCTGATTGCAATGCCCATTCCCTGTCCCCCTGCACAGCATGGAAGAAAGAAGGGTTGGGGGAAGGTATTTTTAAGACTATTTTCACTCTTTTGCTCTTATCCCGTTAGCAATAAATTTAAGTATTATCCCCACTCTGAGTCTATTTTTACACGTGAAGATATCAGCAAATGACATGTCCCAGCTCTTATCTTTCCTCATGAATCCTTGACTGTTTTTGGTGGTTTTTTTTTTTCCTCTCTCCTTAGTCTAGTTGCAGAGAGTGAGAGAGTAACTTTAGTGGATATTTTATTCTGGCCAGGCTCAACCCGCTACACCTGGTTCAAACCGAATCATCCTAATTTTAGCAGACACTGTTGATCCTAATGTCTCTGTCTCAGTTTCTAACCTTAAAGTTAGAAATGGGGGATAATGTCCCTAATCACACTAAGAGAAAGCAAATGTCTGTGAATTGTGTTGGCAGATGAGCCCACTGAAAATTTAGTACACAAAACACAGCATCTCATATTTAGATAGTGAGACTAAGTATTTAACTGCTCCTTAACTTTCTCGTTTTATCTTTTCTATGTTCCAGATAAAGCTACCACTCAAATGCAGTTTGTATCTAAAAGCCTGTGTGTGTAAATGCACTAGGACTAAACAGGCCTACTTAATCTTGGTAATTGCTTTTGATTGACTACTTCTAAATACTAATGCAAGAAAGTTAAATGCCGAATACAGCCTAGAGCATCCTGGCCAGATTAGCACAAGTTGACCAGGCCTGGAGCCAAGATTTTCATCTCTGAACTAGAATCATGAACAGTGGGATTAGAATATGTACAGCCTTTAATATTTGAAGCAGCCCCAAACATTCTACAGCTATCAGTTGCTAAGGGAGGGTGTGTTTGATTCCCAGGCTCTGGATCCTCTTTCCGATGGGTGACACAGGTGCACAGCAATTCAATCTTTTTTCTGTACTATATTAATTAACTTGAGATTTTAGCAGCTTAGGAAACATATCCACAAACTGCAGCTGCAGAAAAAACTGCAGCAGAAAACGTTAAACCCATGTTTCCTAATCAGGGAAAATAGCATCTTTAGTTTTTGAAGAGATTTCAGACCCAATAGTTTCTATCAATAAAATGTTTCTGTCCATAAAATGTTTTTTCTCTTTCCCATCACATGCTTCCTAAAAGATCGGAGTTATTATAAAAACATTCTATGTGTTGAGGAACCGCACAAAACTGGCACTTATTTCACAGACAGGACAATTCTGAGATAACATTATCTATACTGAGATTCTTCAACTAAAATTGGGTGTAAAACACTCCCCAAAAAACCCCATTTTTGTGCTCTGAGACCCTGGAAAGGCAAAGATGGGAGATGGAGGCAGAGATAATCAGTCTCAACCAATCAGACATCCAAAACACATGTTTAAACACCAGCTTCCACAGTTTGGTAAAGGTTATAAAAAACCTGCTTAATTTATGAAGCACCAGGAGGCCTTAATAAGCCATTCTTCTTATGAAACAGCATAGATTTTCTATTGTGTTCCCCAAACAAGTCATTTACTTTACATTTAAATCTGAAACTTTATGATAGATAAATTCAAAAGAAATGTGTGGAATAGAAGGTACAAAAAGGAGCTAAGCTATCATAAAGAGCAATTGGGAACAATGCAGTTGAATAGTTAAAGTATTTATTTTGTTTGATGAAATTGAAAGCCTCAGCAGGTTTATAGGTAGACGTGCTGGTTAATAAGATATTTATTCTAGGATGATGTCTCAAGAATTTGGCAGGGGAGAAACTAAAGGATATTGGAATTAAATTTTATTGTGACAATTACTACTAATTATTTATTATCTCTCCTGTTTAATCTCAAAGGTCAGTTCAGTGTTCTTTCAACAAATTCAGTCTGTGGGGGAAAAAAGAACTCAGCTGAATAACACCAGTAGAAGTACATTCAAAAAAGAATTCTGCCAACAGTGCACAATCTTTACAGAAGAACATATATTCCTAAAAAGGTTTAAAAAGGTTGAAGTGGAATGTTTGTATGAATGAGTATGAAAATAATTATAGAGATCCTATTATATATTACATTCAAATTTTTTTAAGTGCCTGTGTTAAAATATATTTAAACTTGCAACACTTTGCTCTCTTATTTCCTCAGACCAGTTTTTGAAGCAGAAGTTCTACTTAATAAACTGAAGTCAGTTTTTATAATTTTTCTCTGGGATACAAAATCATGTTGTTACAAGTTTTTAAGGATTTCTCAGATTCTAATTTTAAAATATAATCACTGGACACATGAAAGTGATATTTTTTTAATGTTTTATTTAGAAGAATCAGCAAAAACATATAAATTGAAATAAAATTTTAAGGTGAAATTAGATACATGACTAAGAAAAAGGTTTGAATACAGGGTATTCTCAGAGACTGTGACTGAAAAACTGTCCCACAGAGCAGCACTGTAGACAAAATGAGGTGGAGTGCTTGCTGCTTTACTTGCTACATTGAAGGAGGTATTTTAATACTAATTAATTTTAATTTTTTAACAACTCCAGTGTAAGTATTTCCCAGAAACTGGTAGCAGATCTTTCCTCTACTTTCTCATACCCCTGCATAGTGGCACATTATCTCATATATTTCACACTCACACAGAGAGGAATTATTTTAATACTTCAACAGCCCTGAAATTTTCCTAGAGGGAAAAAAAAAAATAAATCTGAAAAGCATATTAATAGAGGTAAGTTTTAAATAAATATGAGGACTAGTCACAATAAATTATAGCACAATTTCTTACAAAACTGTAAGTATCTCACTGTAAAATTCTGGAAAGGAGATTATTTAACCAGATAATAAACTACCTTAAAGGAAGCACTTCATTTTGAAGCAGACATGATTTTATAGAATACCTGACACTGGTCTAGAACTGAGATTACAGAAAATAATTAGTGATTAATCTCAAAGGGAAAGAAAGTTGCTTCAGGGAAACATTTGTAATGGTAGTCCCACTTATATCTTTCCTCCACAAAGACAGCACTGAAAAATATTTAAACCGGGAAGAAACTGCAAATTTGGTTTCCCTAATTTCTACCAGTGCCTAAAAAAGAAAAAAAACTCATGAGAACACCCATGTAAAAACATTCGCAGACAAGGCCCAGTTGTAGCAGGAACTCATCTAATCGATAAATTATTATTTTTTAATTATTTGGGAATTACCCACCACCACCTACTCTTTTCATCACAGAAAAGATCCCACCCGAATGCTGAAGGAGTAGAATCAGCAGCTATTCCACCTGGAAGAATACAATATCATGCATTCGGAGCTACAAAGAAATAGATTTATTCTTGTATGGGACAGTGCCGTTGTGACTATGTCATGTTTAGCTAAGGGCTGGCTGCAATTCGTCTCATCATGCTGAAGAAAACTTTTGGATTAGTGGGAAGAAGACCGATATTACAGCGTTCTTTGCCATTCCTTCTCCAGACCAGGTCCAGGGCAGCTGATAAGAATTTTTAGAGTTCCCTGGGATCTGTGGGATAAAAAAAATAAACAGCATTAAACGGTAGAGGAGATTATCATAGGAGTTAGGTGTTACATTTCATTATTCCTTTGATTAGAAATATGCATCATTTACTATATTCTTTTATAATGCTTACCACCATAAGATTTAACTGAAGACTGTAAATTTTTAAGTACTGGAGAATTAAGAGGGGGAGTAGTTTCCATCTCCTGTTCATTTTGAAACTGTTCATTGAAAAGCTAAAGCTTTAATCCGCTAAAGATCAGTTTAGAAATGACTACGTTGCCTTCTTTTTTGTGCAGAATAAAGTTCAGATTTCTTAAGTGAAAATGCTTAGTTTAGGTTTCTCAAGGACCATACAGAAGGCACAGAACAAGAACAGTTTATAATATGTAAAAACTGAACTGACAATTACTCCTTCACCTTGTCACTGTATCATAAATTTAGCACAGGATTTTGTAATGATTTTATATCACACAGCAGTGTACAAATTCTTTGAATCTTCCTGAACTAAGTGTCTATGACACTGTTACCTGTGCATTTTAAACAGGAGGTTTATTTGATCTCAGGTTCTTTTTCCATTTTCTATTACTTCTGTTCCACAGTAATCTCAGAATCTGACTTCATAAAGCAGCTTTCCAAGTTGGCTCATGCCACAGACTAGAAGAGATTTTGATTCTAACAAAAAAGTAATTTTTTCAACCGCCTTTAAAATGTATTTATAAAACTTGTACAGACATGTCTGTGCTTAGTTTTTCTTAAGATACTTGAAGCAAAATACTATTTTTTTTAATACGTAGTCATCGCATGCAAAACTGCTAGAACTGCTTCTGTAGTTTTGCTTCTACAGTCCTAGCCTAAACAGCAAGGCCAATGTAACTTGATAAAATTCAGTTCCTAAAGGATTTCCACTGCACTAATCCTGATCTCTGTTATTTATAGGCTTTAGAATGAGCAAGCACAAAGAATGTCAAGGTGATACTTCACCCTTCTGAGCTCAGCCCAGGCTCTCTCTCACCTCACAGCTCTACACCACAAGACCAAACAGAACACAAAGAAAATTATTTTTCAGCACCAAGTTCTCCTAAAATCAAAATTCTTCCTTGGGTAGACTAACTTCCTAAAGAGACATAGCCATCTGTCTCTTCCTGCCATGTGCTGATCCTTCCCAAAATACACTCAGTTAGTTTTCTTGAATTTCAAAGACATTTGTTAACCCTTTCCTCTCTTGTTTGGAAGAGAAACTTGACTGAAGCACAGTGGAACTCAGATTGGGAAACATATATTATAGAGAAGTATATAATCCTGTGGTTGGGAATATTTTTATACTTCAGCTAATACAAAGTGCTACCAGAAGACACACTAAAATGAAGCATAAATCAATCTCACTAATTAGGAGGGAATATAAGAAAGGTGTGGAAACTTCTGAGTAAAAATGGTTTTTAACTTGGTTATAATTAATATAAATTTAGTGTCAGAGGTGACTACATTAGTCAGTTGTTCCTCTCAAATCTTCGTTCGCGAAGCCTAGCCATGATGATGATGATGATGATGATGATGATGATGATGATGATGATGATGATGAAAATATTGTTCACTGAATAATTAAATTTAGATACCACTTATCTGCACATTAATTTTCCTATGTGCCTTGATAGTAATCAAGTGTCACTTAAATAAAATAAACTTGTATGAAATTGATTGACCCAATGAAAAACAGTTTTATTGCTGGCAAGCAAACATGTTCACAAGTATGTGGGGCATAATTTCTGTTGACTTACATGATAGCAGTACCCACGAATACATGAACTGAAGCAATGGTCATACTGTCTACTAAAAACATTGGAAATACAAGTCAAAGCATAACCATCTTGATTTAAAACTGGTTTACGTTAAAAAATTCTAATTGGGCAACAGTGTGAAAGTTCTATTCCCCCCAAAACAGCTTGAAAAGGTGTCCATGCCCATGGCAGAGGATTTGGAACAGATGATCTTTAAAGTCACTTCCAATCCAAACCATTCTATAATTCTACAATTACGTAAAACTAAATAATTAGCCCTGACATCACTAAGTGGTTCAATATTCAGATTAGATTATTCCTTTGAGAGGTCAACAGCTTGTTTCCTTTCTGCCCTGCTTGGTTTTCATATGATTGATATATCATTCATATGATTGATTATCATATATCTCATCGTATTGTATCATATCATATCATATCACATATCATATGTCTCCAGTTTTGCACCATAGCTTCCACAGTGACATACTGTGTGAAGATAATGGCATAATGTGACATTATAGGTGCATTTACAGAGCTGTGTTGAGCTGAATATGCCATTTTTAGTGTTAATGCATTTAGTGCCTGAAACTCCCAGAGCCCTATGTGAATACTTACCCCTGTACCTGGAATGATTAATTCCAATAAAGAAGTCTCTAAAGTACAATTTACAATTCAGACATGAATATACACAGCCAGATGCTGCCCTTGCAAGTCAAAAGATTATAGTTTCACTATGTGTTTCCCACCTGATTTAATGTTACTCTTTGACTGCCATAAAGCAGATCTTTATTTGCAAATCAGACATGGAGGACTAGACAGAATTGTATTAAAATTGTCTCTACCTTCAGATACAGAATCCATTTATTTTAGTTTAGGTGCACATAAATTGCTATGTCTTCTGCTTCTTACCTGACTTGCCTACTTAAAAATAATGTTACCTCTCACATTTGTTGAAACAAAGAAGGGATAAATACTTCTTAATTTTCCACTGTATCTGTAGGTAGATGAGATTTATTATATGGCATCATGCATGACTTTTTCCTAGTCTGAATTAAATAGAAGAACTGCAAGCTATTTTCCAGTTTATGACTCAAGGTCATTACTTGTAATGTTGTAATAAATCTAAAGTTGTGATGTTAAATTTGCAATACATAGACTATGAATGTAAGCCAATAAAAACAGTTAACATGGTATCTATTTCTAATTTTTTCTATTGGAAATTTCCTTTTTCAAAGTCAGAATCCACTTAAAAATCAGAAAATACTTAAAACTTTTCATTAGAGTAATAATTCTAAAGCCTTGTAATTAAAAAGTCAGTGGAAGTCTCAACATAGATATCTCTAGAAGCATTGGTTCAAAGCGAAGAGGGAACTCCTAAGCAGAATAAATGCAGTGAGCGGATGTGAACCTGTCCTAAAGAATTCAACCCAATAGTGAAGGAAATTCAGCAATAGGCATAGTATCATGACATAGATTCTGAAAACATTGTGCTTTTGATCTGATTTTAAAGAGATTGTTGATTTTGAAGAGACTGTTCAACTTGTCTTCAGATGTCACTTGATTTTTTAATATACAGCTCAGATGATTTTTAAATTTTATTTTATTTCAATTTTAAAGGCATTTCAGTGACTTTTTACTGCTTGTGTCGCTTCACTCCTTTGGAGAAGTCATTCTCTGTGTCTTATGTTGGATGTCTTATATTATTTATTCTTGTATTCAAGTCACTAAATGGTAATACATTCTCAAGGTGTCATTTCGAATGATTTGATGCCAGCTTAAATACCAAATAAAGAGTGTTACTCTGTCCCTAAATTGCTTTAAACATACTGATCTGAAACTACTCAATCTGTATATTTGTTTGTTCTGTTTAATTACTCTGTCCAGTCTTTTCTCCTTGCTGGGTCATAAAGCTCTGCTGTGTGAAGTTTCGCCATAACATAACTCTAAGATTTCTATTTCTTTCTAAGACAGCTTTTGGTTTGTGTTTTTTTAGATATGAGTTGTGTCCTAATATTCAGCAATAGACAATGCAGTAATGATCCTTAACAACTTGACAAGGAACATTTCTGAGACCTTGCTTCTCTTAATTTTTTTTTAGTGTTGGCATCCTAGAATTACTGTAAACTCATTCTTTTTTCCCAAACTATGCTTATATTGTGATGCAAATGCGAATGGAACTATTACAGGGCTATTGCTTTTGTTCAAGAACATTTTAATGTACTAATCCAATATATTCAGAAAAATTCACAAAATGCATACACAGGAAATGCTTACTGTTCCGGATTTTGTAAAGCTGATAAAATCTAGAGGATTCTTTAGCCATCTGCAGAGATGTATTTCATTTTTTATGTAGAAGAAGACAATATTAAGTGGTTTGATTTCTCTTTTCTTGACTTTAGAAATGTTATGTATTTAATATGTATGGTGTCAAATAGTAACAATAACTAAAACCAATATACATACATTGATCCTTCCCTTGAAATGCGACAGAACAATTATAGTACTGAAGTTAACACAGTATTTTCGTACACAACAAAGAAAGAAAGAGACAAAGAGAGGGAGGGAGGGAGGGAGGGAGGGAGGGAGGGAGGAAGCAAGGAAGCTGATCCTGCCTGTCTTAATATCCCTTTCTGGCTCTCCTGGCATACAGATGCCCAATTGTTGATTTTCAGCACCTTGAAAAGAAAAATAGGAAAAGGAAGATCAAATACCGCTCTCTCACCCTGAAGTACCAAACTCCAAATGGTATTCGCAACCAAACCTATTTCAGTAGGTTCACACTGAGAAGAACTTGTCCTTAGAAGTTTCAGACACTCATTTTGAGTGGCAAATTGTTCCAATGTAACAGAAAATACAATTAGAAAAGTTGAACACCTGTTCAGCAAAAACTTGCTATAGTTTATGAAATAAAAGACCATGAAGAGGGTTACTTAAATACATATTCCCAAGTGTAAGATTTTATATTTGACCATAGATGAATTTAACAAATTGTAAGCAAGACCTTCCAGGATTGCCTATGCGGAAGTTGTTTCACTGACACTGGAAATTACCTTAAGGTAAAATTTGTTTAAGTAATGTTATTTTCTCTTTATTTCTACTATCTTATTTTTTTATGGGTCTTGTGGAAGATACTAAATAAAATGGCCAGTCTCTTCGCGAACGAAGAACCGGGGAAGGTCTTTTCACCTTCCAGCCTGCGCATTGGATTTTTTAGGTGAGACACAGTGTGC
>NW_020955211.1:511718-620569 GCF_003031625.1 Empidonax traillii
GGTGAGACACAGTGTGCGCGGAACTGAGCCCACCCTTTAATCCTGAGGTTCATCTGCCGGGGCCAAGCACGCTTGGACGGTGGCAGCGAGGTCCTCAGGACGTAGATGGATTGCCTTACAGGGCTAACGAGCTCCATCTGCCCGGGGAGTGTCCTAACCGGGAATCGAACCCAGATCTCAGCGTTGACAGCGCTGTGGTTTAGCCACTGCACCACCAGGGACACTCTGTGGAAGATACAATAAAGAAATAAAATACCGTCTTTCATCTGCGTCATAAATCTCCTAAAGACTGAAAAAAATATGCAGGAGAACTAAAAAGAAAATAAGAAAATTGAAACAGCTGTTTGCTATCCCAACAAAAATTTCCAGGTAGCACTCAGTCTGACAGAATTGTGAGATTCTGTGGGCAAAAGGAGCCCTTAACCCATCACAAACAATTTGATAGATGTGTGTTCTCAGCCCGAATTACACAAGCACAGGGGCTCTTCATGATACCATGAGATTTTGTTTCTCCGGTACTGGAAGAAACATGAGATTCTCAGAGGTTCCACAAGTTTTATCAGATTTAAAATAAAAGAGAGAACTGAAGAATAGCTATCGCAGAGGGGATTTAGATCTTCCAAAGGAAAATTTGGAAAAGGTTATATGCAGCTATCTAAGCACCCTGAGTCATAGAAATGAAAAAATTATTTCCTCTTTTCTGCCTTTTTTCTCGTAGGACTTAAGACTCGCCCACCCACTGAAACATAGCTCCTATGCTCAGGGCTGTTATTTTAATTGTTTTTAAATATACTCTCATTTCATACTCGTGAATATTGAGGCATTTATTTTGGTTATAAATTCTGTAATTTGAAAAATGTTGGTCTTGTGCTATATTTCATAACATGCAAACATTTTCTTTTTTTTTTTTTTTTGAAGGTGTAAAAATGTTGGAATCCCAGCTTTTTACCTTATGCTGCTATAATATGACATTTAGAAATTTTAATTTAAGTTTTATTTGGAAAGACATTTGCAGAAAATTTTCCCTTTTATTATTTTGCATATAATCTGTTCTAAAAAACCAGTAATTTATAGCAAATATATAATTAACAAATTTAAAAAGTCAATCTTCCTTCACAGTAGCACAACCAAACCATCATGAAGCTTAACCTATTTCATAGGTAGTTAACATTCCAATTAACTTTTTTTTTTTTTTATTGCCCATGAAACACTCTTTTGAAATGGTTAAACCTGACTTTCCACAGCTGCATATGACATCTGTAATATTGCAGTCCATAGGCTGGATCAAACTTTACTGAAGTCAGCAGGGTATTTACTTCTTGCTTAAGCTTTGGATGATCCCTAGAATGTGAGAGAAGCAGACAACAAAAGCAATTTGCCTCATCATCCTCTACAGCTTCTTTTCTTTTAGCTGCTCAGTTTAGCATCTGAGTTTTGTAGCATCTTAGACAACCTGCATGGCTGTGTTTCATCCTTCTGCTGAAGATGCAAGTTAGCATTCTTTTAAAAAGCAGCAGACTCACTTTGAGCCTCCTCAGCTGAAAACTCAGAGATCCATGATTTTCTTTGGAAACAGCATACAGTCAATACTACATATTATAGGAGTGTTTTATAGAGGCATTAATATTCATTTTACTTGGATTTGCCAATAAAGGGGGAAACAAGAGTTATTTAAATTGTATACCTAAATCCTGGGGTTTTTTTAATTATATTCTGTGTTACTGCAGGCTAGCTAAGGTCATTTTACTTGTCTAAAATAGCCTAAATTTCATGTAACTCAGTAACAAACCAGTAAACCTAAACAAATTTCACTATGCTAGCTGCTGGCCTAAAACCAGGAAGTTCTAAAAGTTTGTGTTTTGGTGATTTGGTAGTGGTGGTGGTGGGGGGGGGTTTTGTTTGTTTTGTTTTGGTGTTTTTTTTTTTTTTTTTTTTTTTTTTTTTTTTTTTTTTTTTTTTTTTTTTTTTTTTTTTTTTTTTTTTTTTTTTTTTTTTTTTTTTTTTTTTTTTTTTGGTTGGTTGGTTGGTTGGTTGGTTGGTTTTTGGTTTTTTTTTATGAGATATTTGAGTCTCAGCCAATTAGATTCACTTCACTGGTGTGCTGTATGCTATGAACAGAAATAAAAAACAAGCTGGAAAAATATATAATCTGATACTTTGAAGCATATATACATATATATGTCTTCAAAGTGTCTGTTTATACTCTCCACAAATAAAGAAAATGTGGTTTTTCCAAAGAATGAAGAAAGAGTTTGGAGGAAAAAGCTCACACTAGTAAAAGTGAAAAATAAAAATTATTCATATGATCAGATACACAGTTTGTATTTTCTCTCATATGCTATATTGTTTGCACTGGCACTTGACAATGTTGAGATGTACCAGGAAGGCCCAGCAGCTGGAACCATGTCAAAAATCCAGTGACTAGCTTATCTTGCACATGAATTTCTTAAACAGCTAACCAAATTTTGATCAATGCATCTGACAAACTCTGTCGTACAAAAACTGTCACCAAGAGTGTCATTGGTTAGAAAAGGGAATCAAAGACTACTAGCTTTCTGTAGTATTGGGCTTTTCCCCCATGAACAGGGAGTTGTCTCTTGTCGCTGAAGCACAGCAGTAAGTCCTGTTGATATCCACTGTTGAAGTCACATAAAGAAGGCACAGAATAGTGCTTGAAATGTCAGAATAGCATCCCAGTGATCACAATTCCACTCTTGCACAGTTTTATCATAATGAAGGACTGTTGAGAAGCATAGGCTGATCCCACCTATGTGTAAATATTACCCAGCTATGGGTAAGTATTACCCGAGGAGACACTGACATTCAAAGATGATACAGCAGAACCACACTATTTTAATTGACAATATGCTAGTTCACAAAAATGCATAAAAAAATGCATTCAACATGGAGATTCCTTTGTCTGCTTTTGAAAATCTTAAAAAAGAATAACCAGTCTTCTACTAAAATCCCTGAGGGTTCACTGGATGCACGTTATCATGCTGTGAATATGCTGCAGCTCTTGGTCTTCAGCATTATTTTGAGGCTAGCAAGGTCACTCATACCTATCTGACATTACACTGTATAAAACACCTTTCCCAAAGGAAAACAGCTAATACTGTGACAAGTCCTACAAGCATCTTGGTGATACAAATTAGCCAGTTGTCTGTTGGCTAGGAGGGTAATGCAGTTTTTCATATCACCTCATCAAAATTTTCATATTTATCCACGGTAACTGCACTACTGTAGTTGTCTAAAGTGCAAATAAACTAGTTCTGGCAAACACGTCTATCAAGTTGTGTGCTGCTTAAGAGGACCAGTGATCCTTGGAAGATCCAGATTGCTGAGGTTTATCTATATTTCTGCTAATCATAGCCATTACCTTTATTAGAAAACAAAATAAACCCCATTTTTCTCTTAACTGAAGAGGTTCTTAATGCCCCTAAAAAGAAATAAAAATCACAGTGATTGCTCTTCAAGTAGCAGACTGAGATCCAGTTAATCACACGTAAGTCATAATGTGTGATCTAGTCTCTGAGAAACTAAGGTAAAGTGCAAGCTTATGGATCCTACTGCCATGAGCATCAGCACCAAACCACAATGACCTTCTAAGAGCTCAATCACAAATATAAACTAAAATTTCATGTCTCATAAAGCTGAAAGTACATAATATGCAGTACCTTCAGTGGAGGGGGAGGTTCTACATTAAGTGCTTGTGGTATTGTCTGTAAAGGTACAGAAGGGTGTGTATTTAACATATTATTTCCATATACAAATACTGTCTTTCCCATGCAACAGTACTACAGTAGTGCCTGCCAAAGTTCTGAATACAGCCTTAAGGAATGGAGAGTAATGCTCAGTCTCTGCGACTTCACACATTCCCTCAAATAGCAGTGAGTATCCTAGAGACAGTGCTGCTCTAAAGTGGAAGCAGCTGCCATGGGAGTCCCATAGTTCTTAAGAATATGCACCATGCCTGTGTCTGGGTATTTCTCCACAGACCCCAGCACCGATATACAAAAGGAGAGCAGGAAAAATGGAAGTACTGGTCCTCAGTTTCTCCAGATTCTGCACTCATGGGCATTTGTTTTCTTATGGGTTTAAAAGTATGTTTGTGTAGAGAATAGCTAATCAGGATCTTTAGCACAGAATACATTTTTCTGCATAACTTTCAAACTCGTTCAAGACACTGAAAGCTCTTTAAAGGAGCTATTACATCAATATTGTCATCAGTTTCTACGGAATCTTACTTTCTTCTTCATGGGGCTCCCTAACAAGGAACTGCAGGGTACTCCAGCTGGGATGTGGCTAGGAATTGCCTTATGCCACTCACAGTGTTTCGAGATGTCTGTGAGACAACTGTCAAAGTCCCACTGCCTCTTAAAAAAAAAAAAAAAAAAAAAAAAAAAAAAAAAAAAAAAAAAAAAAAAAAAAAAAAAAAAAAAAAAAAAAAAAAAAAAAAAAAAAAAAAAAAAAAAAAAAAAAAAAAAAAAAAAAAAAAAACCACAAAAAAACAAAAAAAAAAAACCAGGACATTCCTGAAGTTATACAGCCCATGCCACGACAGAGGAACTGCAGAAGAACCCATGGAAGACCCTTTCTGGCACAGAGGAAAATGGGTAGGAAGCAAGGTATCATAAACACCACTACACATGTGACTCCAGCTCCCCAGGGTGCTCATTGCTGAACCGCAGGGATTGGGATGGGTAAACATAACATGCAGTTAAAAAATAAGGGAAAGGTGATATTAAGAAGGGAAGAGAGGAGTTGTGACTGAAGATGAACCTGGGAAAGAGAGAGGAGGAAAACCATCTGCCTAAGTGTCTTTTTAATGAGTTGTTGTAGTTTTTTGTTTGTTTGCTTGTTTTTTCTCAAAACCTGAATGAGTGGTTAGAAGTTAGTGTAGATAAACTGTAGTACATTGCATTGAGTTAAAATCTCAGTTGAGACTGCTTTGCCTCCCATGGCCTTATCCCAACAAAATTCTATAAGGATTTTATATAAAGGATTGGATCTGATGTCACAGTGTCTGAAGTGGGATACAGCTTTTTATTTATAGACTCTTACACGAGTCTAGTTCAGTTCTAAACCTAGCAACATGCAGCTGGCTAGTCCCTGCTGGAGATCCAAATGGGAGGATATACACCTCTGACAACGTGGTACCACTGCTCTCCTGCAAAAGTGAATGTTATAATTGCAGGTTAAGACAGCATTTATTAGAGACTGCACAAGAGAACAGAAATGGATCAGTTCGCGTGCTAGCTTTCAGCTCTCGGTGAATGGGAAACCAAGAGTTAATATGGCTACTGAATCTTCAAAAGCAGCTTTGCCTTCTCAATGAGGTTTTATGCAAATCTTCATTGGTTACCAAGACATATTCTTAAGAACTACTTCCTGCACTCTAAGTAATTTTCTCACCATGAGATCAATTAAACCCTCTCACCCCAAGGGAAGCAATGAGAGTTTTGTCACTTGAATCTTTTGCAGTAAGATGTGAGAAAGCAGTCAAGATCAGGAGTATACTAGGGTGTGCTGGCAGGAGACAACTAAATGACTTTTCTGGTTCTGATTTAATTCTGAATTCTCTCATACTTTTTCTCTGTATGCTAAGAAAATGGCTATAAGAATTCTCAAAAGAAGTTGATTTTGGACTATAGCTTGCCAGAAAGCCTGTTTCTGAGAGCTAATCTTCAGGCACAAGTGACAGACAGACAAACGTGGACCACAAAGAGTTACAGTTACTGGAGTAAAAGGAAAGCAAGTGTTGAGTGGTTGCTCAACATCCAGGTAAAGACTGTTAAACAGCATGGGACAAAATCAAAGCATAGAAGAAATATGACAAAAGTAAGAGGTGCCTGCACTGATATCTGCTGAAGATTCTTTCTTCTAAACTAGGCAGGCTGAACAGGACTGGTCAGGGACAGGAACATCAGCAAGTAGCAGAATGGATTTGTCCAGAAAGACATTGTAGGGAAACCCATCATATAGACCTGATAAAGGGAAGGGTCTGGGTGAGGAAACAAAGGCAGATCTCTGGGACTACAGGGTCCAAAGGCTAAAATAAATTCAGTATTGGCATCAAAAAATCCTAGTATACAACCTATAGCTTCAGATTTCTCCATTATTACGAAAATCATAGAATCATAGAGTCATAGATTGATTTAGGTTGGAGAAGATCTGTAAGATCACCACCTCCAGCTGTTAACCCAGCAGTCCAATACTAAACCGTGTCCCTAAGTGCCACATCTACATGTCTTTTAAATATCTCCAGGGATAGTGACTCCACCACTTCCATGGACAGCCTGATCCAGGGCTTTACAAGCATTTTAGTGAAGAAATTTTTCCTAATAACCAGTCTAAACCTCCCCTTGCACAACTTGGCACCCTTTCCTTGTGTCCTATTGTTTTTTATCTAGGAGTAGAGACTGATCCCCACCTTGCTACAACCTCCTTTCAGGTAGAGAGTAATAGCATCCACCCTGAGCCTTGTTTTCCCCAGATAAACAAGCACAGCTTCCTCAGCTGCTCCTCGTAATGGCCAAATAAAGAAATGCTTAGAAAAATAAACCTGTTCTAGTCATTAAAATATTCTACTATGTCTCCATCTCTGGCATCAACAGTATTCTGGGTAGGTGAACACTGAGCAGTATTCCATGTTTCTGCAGAAGGATGGTTAACATTTTGCAGTAGAAATAAATTATAAAGGGGTTACACAGGAAGATGGGAATAAATTCAGCATGTTCTCTAAAAAAAGCATACATAATGCAGTTCATATGCTTAGAGAGCTATTTGTGCATTAATGGAGTTGGTTGAGTTGATGTCTTCTGAGCAGTGACATAAGAGAAAAGAAGCAAAGGTGTGTTGCATGACTGAATTAGTAAGGTTGCTCATTCCAGGAAGAAAGGACTTTTAACAGCTACAGCACTGTGAGAATACATAAATGGTGATGTTGTTCCTTAAAGAAATTGGGGTTTAGGACTGTCAGAAGACATTTAAAAGGAAGTGGGGAGGGGGGGGAGGGGGAGGGCAGGGGAGAAAAGCAGCACTCTTGGCTGCAAGGATGGAGGTAAGATTCTAGAGTGGTCAGGGTATAGCAGCAGTAAATATCTCATGTACCATACCTTAGGAACTAAAGTTGCTTTTCTGTTTACTCTGGATGATATTAGAGACTTCCACCCTAACACTGAAAGAGTCGCAGTGAAAAGCAAAATGTACTGAAAGTGATGCCTCCTTCTCAGAATATTAATTCTACTTGATAAACAAAAAATTATCTCACCAATACCTAATATTAGTCTCAAAGAGACAATCTACTTGTCCAAAACCCATCAAATCCTGTTGTATAGTGACAAAGTTGATATAAAACAGTAACCTCATCATCCAAGAGCTAGTCATTATGAACCCTTCAAAGAATAAAATGTGTGAAAATTTGAAAGATGTCCTTTCTATCTTTAGTATGATCCCTTTAATCAGCTACAATAGTATCCTTTTATAAAACATTTCTAGCCCCAGTAATGGAAGAAGATTTACTATAAAACCCACTCATGCTACACTTTTCAAGTGCTGGAGCTACATCAGATATCACACACATGCAAAAAATATTCATAAAAACACAAGAAATGCTGGATTGTTTAGAACTTGAAAGTCTTTTTTCTTCTTCGTGTCCAAATGTACCATAGATGTTCTTATTATTAAAAACAAGCACTTACAAACAGCAGGACTGCTAGCCCACAAAGGGATTTAATAATCCCAAATGGCCTAATATTCTTTCAGGCTCTGTGCTGTGAGTATTTAAAACAGTTATTCTTTCCACCCTGTAATTTTCCCTACAGATTCTACAGTTAGGAACATTTTCAATGGAACACTGAGTATTAAGAACCAATTTTCTTCCAATCAACAAGAAAACAAAGCAGGGCTTTTGGGTAATCTTTCATCACTGTCGTGTTAGGTGTTATCATTTCTTATGGGAACAGGGAAACAGTTATAGAAATTAACATTGTCCTGTACAGTTAAACCTTTAAGGTTTATTTTTTGCTTTTCATCCCAGTGCCACTTATGGAAAATATTTTTAAGATTCATTTTAAAACACAGCACAATGTGGTACAGACCTATAGTTTCAAAAGCGATAAAATACAAACTCATAAAAAGGTCCAAATGCTGTATTAAATTCAGATTTTTATCTCATAGATCTGAGCTTATTTAAGCAAAATGCCTTGTAGTGGACAGTGGAGTTTGGGAAAAAAAAATAAATATGTGACTTCTTTTCATGTTTCATTTCTTCTTAACAGACCAAACATTAACAGTTTAACACTGTTAACATGGCATTTGCATTATTCATATCGTTGCTACTACTATTTCCCGGTACCTGAAAGGTCCATTCAAAGATGAGGGGTGGTGCAGAAACACAGATGCAGAAAAACTTAATTTGCCTCAGCTTAACACATAAAGCTAATTAACATTAACTAAATCATTCTACATTTACCATTGTTTTCTCACGGTCTTCTAAGAGAAGAGACTGAAAACAGATCTCTGCTTTTCCGCGGCACTCTGCAGTGGCAAAGCCATAATCTTTCTTACTTACCACTTGCTTCTACGGTGACAAAATATGTTTAAGCCTGCCAGCTCACATATCTCCTTAGATGACCAGAAAAGGGAATTTCAGATGTATATGAGACACAAGCTCAGGGTCATAAAAGCTAGAGACAGTTGCTTCCAGAATGAAAGCCCAACTACGCCATCACTAAAATTGTGTTGGAAATGGGAATTTTCTTGTTTATCCTGCAACTGCAAAATGTAGAAGCTCTAATTATGATCATTATTTAGGAAAGATATATATCCAGGATTTTAAGATTACCTCTTGTTGTGTCTCACTGCTTGCTTTGATTTAGCATCAGTTATACACCCAACATTTGATTCAGATCTTTTGTGTCATACTCAAAATTGCACTGCTCCATATGTAGCACAAGAGACATTTCAAAGTTCTGCTGACATCATCAGACTGTAGACTACTGGCTTAAGGTGTAACATTTTCATGTTTTTGCATGAGCTACCTGACTTAAATGTGGGAAAGAGAATGTTAAGGAGTTAGCAGTGGTGTGAAGACTACATTCACAAGGGACATGTTGCTAGTACAATAATTTCTAAGTAATCATAATATTTTTTCAACATAGGGCTGCACAACACAATACACATTATTGGTTTTTTAATCCAGATGTCTTATTCAAACATTGAAAAAACCAGGCCTAACTTTGTCTCCAGCCACCTTCTGGAAAGAACGCTTGCCACACTTAAATGTATGCCCTAACTTTGATAAGACTTGAGTGTTTGTGAATAAGTACATTTATTGATTGTTCTGCAGAAAGAGACTGAACCATTTCAGAAGGATCACTATCCTGTATACTGTCCTTGTACAGACACACCTTTGGAACTTTTAGGGCATAATTCCAGGCAGTCCACAGGAAACAAAACATTATTATGTGGTTTAGATTATGTCATGGTTTTGCCCACCAGCCCATCCTTGGGGCTGAGGATGATTTTGTCCAGGTAATTTCTGGACAAAAAACCAATTAAAAGTTCAGTGACACCTTTGTTAATTACATTTTTAAGAAAACGGAAAGGAAGAGTTGTTGCGCAGTTGAAATTAGGCAGTCATGTAGGAGAGGTAACGGCTGGCCCCAAGGTGGGCCAAGGCCCCCTCCTCCCTCAGCTTGGGCTGAGGCGAGGGGGAGGCAAGTGTAACGCTGAAGTCCTCCTTTCTCTTCTGTAAGAGAGTGAAGAAAAAAAATTTAAAAGACTGATTACTTGGATGAGAAACTGCTGTGGAAGAATTTCAGTCGAGAGATAACGAAACCTCCAAAGTTCAAGCTGGCAGCTGAAGTTGCAACAAGAAAAGTAAAGTGCGAAGGGGGGGCTTGCTTCTCTCCCCCCCCCTCCCTTTTCGCTCTCTCTGTTTAGCAGAGAAAAGACTGGAAAATAATTCCTGCTACCTTTAGAAGATTGTTGGGGTGAAGAGACCCCTATGCGGCTCACAGAGGAGCTTGTGGATGGACCAGAGAATTGAGACTTCATGAGAAGGACTGAGGTGAGGCAAAGTCCCGCTGAAAACTTTGTGACCCTGAAGGAAAGCCACACTGGAGCGATGATGGCTCAGGTGGGATCCTAGGATCTGTGTGAGGGATCCATACTGCTGCTGAAGATTTGTGACTTTGACAGAGAGAGAAGACCTACGCTGGAGCAAATAATGGCTCGGGTAGGGATGTTGGGATCCATGTGTGGGATCCATGCTAGACCTATGTCAGAGCGGTCTATCTAGGACTGTTCTCCCATGGGGAGGGACCTCCATAGGGAAACAGGGGTGAACTCTTAAGCCATTATCCTCTCTAACACCGTGGAAGAAGATCCATAGTAAGCAAGTGTCCCCTTGCAAACCTAAGGAAGGAAGACCCTTCAAGACCTGGGTAACCCCCAGCTTTCGGTCTTAGCCCAGGAGGGGGGTAAGCCCAGCCCTGGAGGCTGACACAGAGATAGAGAGAGAGAGAGAGAGAGAGAGATGAAAAAGTTTCCAGCTGCGACAAGAATGCTGTAGAGTTACTGGAGAGAGAGCTGGAACTCCGAGAATGGAGAATGAGACTGCTTCTCCTCCTTGGACTGGTATAAAGAAGGGAGAAGTATTTCTGTAAATATTTAGTACTTTTACCTAAGTAGAATTATTGTAGATATAATTCTTTAGTAGTTTTTATTTTGTTAGTAATAAATGTTCATATTATTTTCCCCAAATCGTGTCTCTTTTGTCTGCATAAACCTTCTACTAACACAACTAATAGTAATTGTGTGGAAGATGTGAAAGCAAACTGACCCAGAACAAAACCACGACAGATTATAATGTGCATCTCCCTGTGCATGCTGTATGGCATGCCATTAAAGCTTTACAAGAAATATGGTGGGCATAGTATTTGCTGTGTCCAGAACCATAAGATAGCCAGATGCATTCCAGAGGTCAGGAACTTCTTGAATTTTGAGTTCATGGTGGAGAACTGAAAGACAGATGAGGAATCCCAGAAGATTAGTTCAGTTACACTACTAAATCAGTCAATTTGATGGGAAAGAGAACTTTGCTGGAGA
The DNA here is from genome assembly GCF_003031625.1 of Empidonax traillii. Taxonomy (NCBI): domain Eukaryota; kingdom Metazoa; phylum Chordata; class Aves; order Passeriformes; family Tyrannidae; genus Empidonax; species Empidonax traillii. The sequence goes on from NW_020955211.1 coordinate 522,834, forward strand.
CAAATAAATTCACAGGGAAAACCCACATGTTATCCAGGGTTAATGCACCCATTACAGTGAATTCGCAGGTTACTCACAAGGACCAAAATACCCCTGCTTCTCTGTCAGCCCTCCCTAATTCTTCGCAGAGTAGACCCACACAGCTCCAGCATGCAATGCCACCCATGGGAGCTACCCAGTGTGGATCATCTTTGTGGTGTCGAGTCCATCAGGCTGTCCGTACATCTGTCCGTCTGCTCCAGTGTGGGTTCCTGGCAGGCCACACCTACTACCAGAAATTCTGTTCCTGTATGGGCTTTTCTACACAGACTGTGACTCCTGCCAGGATCCTGTTCCATTATGGGCTCTCCACGAGCTGAAGCTTCCCTCAGGGCCTTAGGCAAAGGGACACATGCATTTAACCAACTTTTTGATTCGCCTCTCTCCATGGGGAGCAATAAGATTTGATATGCATGCCTACTTTAGAGTAAAGTAAAAAAAAGTTGCCTTATCAGGAGGATATCACATAAAAACCAATAGTTATTTGTGGGAACAGAAGCAACACTTTTAGAAAACTGCTGAAACTCAAAGAGAGATTCACCACAAGTGATGTAACAATGCAGTGGCCAAAGTGCTCACTTTTAAAAATGGTATAAGAAGGTACAGTTCCCCACTCTGAATTAGGCAGAACAAAGATTTAACTACATTTAACTGCACTATTGTTTCTTTTGTAGCATCCATTGTTCTTTAGTTTGACAAAAAGAAATTTGTGTTTGAATGGATTGGAATTTTCCAAGGTATCAGTCCATTGACTGATCACAAAACTATTTGACTGTTACCATCACTACTAGCAATAGAAGTCACTTTTGGTACTGCAGCTACCTTTTTTGCTAAACAGTTATGGAAATATTTTCAAACTGTGTCATTTAAATGCCCATCTATATTTTTAATTCTCCTTAAATCATGGCATAGCTTTTCCTGCTTCTTCTGAGAACACAATTCAGCATTTGGTACTAAGAATGGCTAAACTGCAGCAATACTAAGAATGGCTAAACTGCAGCAAAATGTCTCTTGATTTGTCCAAGTACTGTAAAAGACATGACAATTTGTCTGATGTAAGATCCATGATTATCCCACATTTGCTGACAGTGACAGTCACTGTGATGGTGCTGTGAATAAGACACAGAAGCATTTGCTCTGCTCTGCACCTCCAACAGAGGAAGAATCTCAGAAGAGCACAAAATGAGTATTTATGTTACACTAAGCTACAGATATATTAGGAGCAAATTCATCATCATCACGGTTAGGCTTCGTAAATAAAGATTTGAGAAGGGCTCTACCCACGCTTGCTACAAGCGCACTGATGGTTAAAAAGGCCAATGTGAGATAGACAAGACCAGTTTGCTGTGTGCAAAAGGCACAGGAGAAAGTCTCCTTAAGCAGTATCAGCAAGATGTAATTCTTTCTGCATTGTCTTTTCTCCTTGAGAGTGATCCTGTGTGTGTTCTCAAAAGCAGCAGCAGCGTTATAGATGGTGTGTCTCCAGGCCTCCCAATTGGAGGCCAGGGTAGACCAAAGGTGGAGATCAATATGCTCAAGGCTGAGGGATTGTTTCAAGGAGTCTTTGTATCTCCTCTTCGGGGCTCCTCTCTTGCGGCAGCCAGTGGCAAGTTCCCCATATAGCACGATCTTAGGGAGATGGTAGTCCTGCATTCTGGAGACGTGCCCTGCCCAGCGCAGCTGTGTTCTCAGCAGCATGGCCTCAATGCTCGTGACTGCTGCCTGTTCAAGGACAGATGTGTTGGTCACAAAATCCGTCCAGTGAATGTTTAGGATTGTACGGAGGCAGCGCTGATGGAAGCGTTCTAAGAGTTGCAAGTGATGGCAGTAAATGACCCATGATTCAGATCCGTCATCATGGCTGGGCTTCGCGAACGAAGATTTGAGAGGGGCTCTACCCAGATCCATATAAAAGATTAGACAGTACAATGTCTCTGTAAACACTGATCTTTGTACTTTTCTTCGGGTGTTTATTACACCAAACTTTTTTATGGAGTTTACCAAAAGCTCTGTATGCCTTTGCTAACCTGTTGTCTATTTCTTCATCAATTTTACCGTCCAAGGAGATGATGCTTCCCAGGTAATTAAACTGCTGGACTGATTTGAGCTCTGATTCACCAGTGATGATATGGGGATGATGAAAGACCTCCTGAGGTGCAGTTGGTAGAAAACTTCTGTCTTCTTCAAGCTGACTGCCAGACCAAAAAGCTCAGCAGCCTCTGCAAAGCAGGATGTTAAACGCTGCAGAGCTACTTCTGTGTGGGCAACGAGGGCAGCATCGTCAACGTAAAGGAGCTCACGGACAAGATGATTTAAGGGCTTAGTGTGGGCCTTCAGTCGCCTTAGGTTGAAAAGGCTTCCACTGAACAATCTTGGATGTAGATACCATTTTCTTCATCGAGGTCTCTTAGAGCATCGATGGCCCTTTAGAGCATCATGCTGAGGAAGATTGTGAATAAAGTTGGTGCAAGAATGTAATCTTGTTTCACACCACTGGTTATTGGACTCAAAAGGTGCATTGTCATATCTGACTTGGCCACACTGATTCTCGTGAAGCAAAATGATCTGTCGCTGTTGTGTCGTGATGGTCAAATAAAACACACACAAGAAGGATGATTCAGAGCAACATAAGAAAAGCTTCTTTTTTATTAATCCCAGCTCCTTTTAAAAACATTTTCAAAAAGTAGCAAGCAAGCAGCAAGCAAGTAGCAAGCAAGCAACAACATCCTAATTGGCCGCTCATCATTACTGATACACTTGGCAGCAATTGTGAGACACCTGGAGATGCCCAAGGACAAGACTGTGGTTCTCACATACTGAATGTACAGACTCACAGTCCACCCTCGCTCCCCAATTAGCCTGTGTGTAAAACTTACTTATCTTCAAGGCCACACTCGAAAGTTTCCGAAGTCAATCTCCTTTTCCAGGGAGCTAACAGACCCACTGTTAACCCCTACAATGATCATTTTGAGAAGTGCGAGAACCAAACTAAAGTGTCTACATATATGTGTATTACACCATTAGAAGAGAATTTCCAGGTATTTGTAATGAATTCCAAGCTAATCTTTGCACATCATGTCTTCAGTTAAATAGAAGACAACAACGTTTGCCACCTTGAAAAGATATCTTAATCAAAGGTCACTCCAAGTCATGCTGACACACTTTAAAAATGTTTCACATTTTTATCTGAGTTTTTCCCATTTTTATTGTGTTTATTTTTTTAAAAGTGTTTCTGTCTGGATATATTTAGAAATATCTTCTCAAAAAAAAACCCAGAAAAATCCAGAAAAAGAAGAATGAAGGGAGAAAAATATTCATCAGCCACAAGAGCTCAAAAAGAAAATAAATTTAAAAAAAAAATTAAAAGCTCAGAAATTTTAGGAGACTACAAACTGGCATCAGTTACAATGCATAGTTGTAGTTTGCAAGCAAACCTAATCACAGCATTCTTCTGCCTGTAGGAGCAGCAAACATAGAAGCTGCAACTAAACTGTGCTCCTTTGAAGTAGTACTGGAACTGAAATCGACAGAACTCCTCCACTGGCTTGAGGAAAACTCTCCATAAGACTCTTTGAGGTCATATTTCATGGTATAAAAGGATGAAGAACTTGCTAATACCCCTTTTACAGCTGCTCAAGGTTATAAATAAATAAACTGTTTTGCCGAATTGTGAGTTCTAATTTCATACCAGTTAAGTTTTAAGTCAATTATGGAGCCACTGATCAGTGAAAAAATGAGTGGAAGATGAAAGATTAAATCCTTCTAACCAAATGGGGCCACTGATTCTTTAAGTCATCAAATAATGTATAATCTCAGTGAGGGGAAAGATGTGTCTTTCAATTACACTCTTCTATGCTCATATAATTATTCAAACTTGTCTTGCAGGAGATGCCCTGTAGACAAATTTCCATTGTGTTTTACTTTACTGTTAATTATTTAATAATTTATAACTTATAAAATAATTATCATATTAAGTGGCTTCATCAAAGATTGTTTCAACTCCATTATATGCAAATGAAAAAAGATTTTGTTTGCCTAATTCATTCTGTGAAAGCTTTCTGTGACCAGTTAAAAATTTTGATTTCAGTCATAAGATTTTAATATGTCATTGCATGATGGGGTAAGGGTCTCCATCATGTATTCTTAAGGATAAAAGTTCTTGGTAGCTACTCTATCTCAGTGAAGTGATAATACGAGAAAGGTATTAAAGAGTAGTGAAGTAGGAGTGGCGTGGAATGACAAAGATACATGAGAAAAAATAATAGTTTGAGGGCAGGAGTTAAAATTTTAACCATGTGGCAGCTTTCAGATTGTATGGGCTTTATTAAGTGTCAATCTAAATCTGATAGAAAAAAGACTCTTGAGACAGGATGTGCAGAATTTTTTAGTATACTGAATTCGCTAGTGTTTTCCTCAATGAAAGGTCATTTAGGAGGGACTTGCTGGATTTCGGTGCCTGGCAGAGTTATGGAGCAGATCATCCTGTGTGCAATCACACAGCAGCTACAGGATGGACAAGGGATCAGACCCAGCCAACATGGGTTTAGGAAGGGCAGATCCTGTTTGACCAAGCTGATCTCCTTTTACGATCAGGTGACCCACCTGGTGGATGAGGGAAAGGCTGTGGATGTGTCTATCTGGACTTCAGCAAAGCCTTTGACACTGTCTCCCATAATATACTCCTGGAAAAACTGGCAGCCCATGGCTTGGACAGGGGCACTCTGTGCTGGGTCAGGAACTGGCTGGAGGGCCGGGCCCAGAGAGTGCTGGTGAACGGGGCTGCATCCAGCTGGCAGCCGGTCACCAGTGGTGTCCCCCAGGGATCAGTGCTGGGACCAGTACTGTTTAATATCTTTATCGATGATTTAGATGAGGGGATTGAGTCCATCATCAGAAAATTTGCAGATGACATCAAGTTGGGAGGAAGTATAGATCTGCTGGAAGGCAGGAGGGCTCTGCAGAGGGATCTGGATAGACTGGAGAGATGGGCTGACTCCAGTGGGATGAAGTTCAACAAGACCAAGTGCCGGGTCCTGCACTTTGGCCACAACAACCCCCTGCAGCGCTACAGGCTGGGCACAGAGTGGCTGGAGAGCAGCCAGGCAGAAAGGGACCTGGGGGTGCTGATCGACAGGAGGCTGAACATGAGCCAGCAGTGTGCCCAGGTGGCCAAGAAGGCCAATGGCATCCTGGCCTGGATCAGGAACAGCGTGGCCAGCAGGAGCAGGGAAGTGATCCTTCCCCTGTACTCTGCGTTGGTGAGGCCACACCTTGAGTATTGTGTTCAGCTCTGGGCCCCTCAGCTCAGGAAGGATATTGAGGTGCTGGAGCAGATCCAGAGAAGAGCAACGAGGCTGGTGAAGGGACTCGAGCACAAGTCCTATGAGGAGAGGCTGAGGGAGCTGGGATTGTTTAGTCTGGAGAAGAGAAGGCTTAGAGGTGACCTCATCACTCTCTTCAACTACCTGAAGGGAGGTTATAGCCAGGTGGGGGTTGGTCTCTTCTCCCAGGCAACCAACAATAGGACAAGGGGACGTGGGCTCAAGCTCGGAGGGGAGGTTTAGGTTAGATGTTGGGAAGAAATTCTTTACAGAGAGGGTAATCAGGCATTGGAACGGCCTATCCAGAGAGGTGGTGGATTCACCATCCCTGGGGGTTTTTGAAAAGAGATTGGATGTGGCCCTTAGTACCATGGTATAGTAATTCGAGTTGGATCAGAGGTTGAACTTGATGATCTTGGAGGTCTTTTCCAACCCAATCTATCCTATGATTCTATGATTCTATGATTTGGCATCTGAAATCACTCAGAGAGCCCTGCCTATGTGCTCTATGTTCCTGTCTCATATTTATTTTGGTGCAACTACACATCCTGCACAGCGTACTTCACTAAAGTGAATTAAGACTGTGTCCTGACATTCTAAAAGTGGGTACTGGGACAGAAATATGCTCACTGCTTACAGACAGAACAAGCAGAGTGTTTACAGAAAAGGAAGATTTAAATTCATGTAAGCAAGATAAAGCAATTGTTAAGAACAGATGGCTGAACCAGTTACCTTTCCAAAAATTCATCTGTAGGGTGGACAGAAACCTTTTTTTCTGTCACAGAAAAGGCAAATATTAACTTGATTGTCAGATATGTCAGCTCAATCAGCCAGACACAAACATGCAGCATCTCATCATTAGAGTAAAGGGTGGAGTAGTGCCTACCAAAGCTAGAAAAGCTTTAGAGATATAATGCTGTAGATGCACATCTCTGGGCTCTGTTTTGACACCCTCTCTATAATGTGTCATCACATTCTGAACTCTGAGAGTACTTAACATGCAGAGCTGCTTTGAGCTTGCTGTAAAGTACCTAAATTCGTAGCCGGGATCCTGAAGGTTGTAGCTCAAACTGACTCATGGCATTTGTTAACAATTTTACCTTCCAGAGGACATTTTTTGCCCCCCTCTGTCATCATCTACGGCTTTTGTCTCCGTGCATGAACAGAAAGTCCCTCAAACTGGTCAGGTCTCTTCTCTTACTTCGCCATGAGGCCCCCCCAAAAATTAGAAATATAGACAGCTATTGAAGTGGTCATCCCACACAAACCTGGGCTCCCTGAATTCCATAAGCATGTAGGTATTTGCCATCATTCATCCTGCGCTTTCTACTCACTCAGCTGTAGGCATTTACAGCCTGGAAGAATGAGTCATGTCTTATTGGTGTATCTTCCATTTTTCAAAGAATATACAACATTCTTTGCATCAGAATGAGAAAAAACATGAAAATAAAACTATGTAGATGAGTCTTAGCAATCAGCTGAGGAGAATGGAGTATTGTAGATTACTGTGCTCCTATATTTGCATGTATATAAACTAGACATCTACAAAGAAAATTAATAACACTGAAGATCTCATTTTGAACATAGAACTTAAGCAGAAACCTGATTCCACCAAAATCCCTTTTTTCATTTAATAAGGCTACTGTTTTACTGTTAGGTTTAAAACCATCAAACCTAAGTATATGCACACCTGACTTTTGTGTTTTCTGAGGAGCAGTGTCCCATTTGTATAAGAGCTCACATGCATTGCAAATTACCATCTTTAACGTTAAATTTGTGATATTCAAATCTGTTCTTCACAGTTAAATCCATTCCTACCAGTGCATGAGCAAAGTAGCTCACATTCCAACGTGTAAATCTATGCACTTCAGTAGATCAAGTCAAATATCTACATAAAAGCAGGACTGGGCCTAAAGGTGCATAATTCACACAACGTTTAAGGGAGAGAAAACAGCTATTCCCGTGAAGCTAAATATAACTTTAGGTCTTGGTAATGAGGCTAACATCGCCCTCTTCTGGTTTGAATGTCCAAATAATAAAATTAACACAGATTGATAATACATGTATCACTAGTGATCAAGTTATCCATAAATTCTGTTATTAAAAATCAATATGAAAACCATAACATAGGGAAAAAAAATCCACCTCATTGTTGATCAGCGAAAAATGTCTTTATTTTAGCTGCACTATATAAAAAATTATTTCATCAAAATGAGCATGAGGAAGAACTTTTTTAATGTGTAGGTGACTGTGCACTGGAACAGACTGTCCAGAGAGGTTGTGGAGTATGATTCTGAAAGAGTCTGGTTCTCCATGTTTCTGTGAAATGAAACAAAATATCAGGCTATATTTAGGATTTTAAATGTCTTCCAATATCGAAAAAAGAAAAACCACAAATGCATTACTATTATACAAAATTTTTCAACTTTAATTAGTGCAGGCAGTTTGGGCTTAGTGCAGAGAGTAAAGAGATTAAAGGAAAGTTTTGCTTAAAGCTACTGATAGGGTCAAGTAGATGAACCATAGCACACCGCCAAACAGCTACACAGGCCACTAAATGCTGGGGTTGGGTAAGATACAAAAACAGGAAGAAAACTACCCTGTACATGGTGCTAAGAATGGGTGTCTTAACTCCCACAGTAGTCTGAAAAAATTCACAGAATAACAAACTGACATAAGATGATGCCTAGAAGATCATTACTCTTTGAAATCCACAGCCTGTATCTAAGTGTCTTGGTCATGAATCATTTTATACAATCACAGACTACACAGTAAACCAGACTACTTATTTCTTACAAACGATTCCATTTTCTACACACTGTATTGAGATGCAGTTCTAAGTGTATCAACTTCCTTTCTGCAGAGATATTTTGTCGCTGCATCTGATTAGGTTTTCCCATTTACTGCTCCCAAAACAGATGCGAAATACAACAATGTGGTTGCTCAGTAGAAATGAGTATGCCTTTATTGATGGAAATACTGATGGCCTGGCATAGAGCGATGTCCATTTAGTCTGAGGCTGACAGACAAAGGACATATATGAGAGTAAGTGTTGACTGGAAGATATTAGATATAAACCAGGTGTGCTCTTAAAAGCTCCCTGCACAGATTTGCTAACTGAAATCTTTTCTCTTTGACAAGCATGGGGAAGGAGAAATGATAGCTATAAGTGACTATTTTTTTCACCGCTGCATTGTTATCCTTAACCCACAACGCATATGATGTTGAAGACCCGTGATCTCTACCAGAAAGAATTCTATGTTTTTGAAGCAGTAGTTGAACATGCATTTCAGCTGAATCAGCAACCTCACCTCCTTGCAGTAGCACTGGCTACACTCTCCATGCTTATGGTCATTTCTCAGTGGTTTCACTGACTATTGTCAATCTGTAGAAAATACATCAGTAAAACCAGTGCTGTCACACCTTTTTTTTTTTTTTTTTCCCCATTCTCTAACTTTTCCTGGTAATGCTCCATTGCTTAGTTCTTCCCATCACCCTGTCAGGTTTAATCAGAACAGGGACTTTACTTCTTTCAGACCGTCCTTTGGCTTTGTGAAGATGCCTTAATTAGACGTGAATTCTACCATTTTCCATCAAATATCAACAGCTACCAAAATCCAAAATCAGCTATCCAAAGTCGGATATTGCTCTTGTATCGAAATGCTAAATGCATATCTAGCAAGATCAAATTTTAAGACAGTAGATTCAGCAACACAAGCTGACATGTTGGTGACATCAGGCCAACAGCATAGTTGCTAAGTGATTGACAACAGGTTCTAAATTTGCACATGTTTAACTACTCCTGGGATGTTTCAAATCTGGTAGCACTTAATCTGCCTATCCGCAAGGCACTTGAATGATGACATGCTTAGTTGTCTCTTTTCCTTTCCTCCAATCTTCCCTCCTTTGAACCAGGTGCTCTTGTTTCTTTCCAATGATAAGGGACCTTGGCTGCCTGCCTACACTTCTAGTTGCTCATCCGTCTGTCTTGAAAAATATAATAACAGCAGCTTTAAAGCTGAATTTCAATTGTTCTCTGGGAGAACACAAAGTTGGGGAAAGGAGACTGATGGGAAGAGGGAAGGTTGAAGGAAAACTCACTTATCATGCAGTCAGAATGCTCAGGGCTAAGGTACAACTGTAATGGGTCAGTTCTCATCACAGAAATTTCTGAGGTAGGGATGACAGAGAGTCATAGCTAATGTAACTTGCAAGTGTGGATAAGGGGAGGAAATAAGGGAGAGGGACAAGAGCATTCTGCTAAAAGTCTGTAGCACTAATGAGTTCAACTACATCCCTGTAGAGTTCTCTATTCCTAAATACTACTGCAGAAGACAATTTCTTCCCTTTCCTCAAGTACCTTTAACTCCACAGGTCCTTGAATATATTCAAACCATAAATCTAGATTCAGGCACACAGAATAAATGGTGCTTCACATGCTCAAAAGTAGTGTTTAATCTGTTCTTCTGATAAACTTATCTTTTCTAGCCTCAGAAAAGCTCCTAATTTCAATGCCCAATTTCAACTGTGTTTGCTCAAGGGACTCCTTCCATCCTACACCTGCTTAGCCCTCCAAGAGCAAGATGCACAGCACACTGAAAGTTTCTACTCAGCATAGTTATAAACAAAAATTTGCCTATGATGACTTGGGTGTCTGGAGGAGATTCTTAAGTGTATTAGAAAAACTTTTGGATTATAAATCATGTACTGCAAGTTAGAAAATGCATATATAGCTGTAACTAAAGTTTCTAGCCATGACGGCCTGTTTTCCCAGTCCAAGAATACTAAAGTAGCATGTATGAAGTCTTTTTGTGCCTTTATGAAATTATGGAAATAATACCATATCATTAACATTAAAGAAATAATATATTTCCTGTCAGAGAGAGAAATAAAAAGTAGTATTTATTCTTCTCATTCTATCAATTTGAAAATATAAACCACATAAAATACAGTTATAAATTTTATAATTTGAAGGTCACTAGAAGCATATCAGTGGAAAAGAGGGGTTTTAATAGGTAAATGTAATTAATTCTTGCATTTTTCATATGGTACAGAACAGGAAGAACTGTTACATGAGAACTACAGCTGCAATCTGTTCCATAAGATAATCTTAAAGAATTGGTAGCGCTACCAGCATACCTTATAACATTTCTGTGTTGTTATTGTAATTGTAGCTCAGTTGACAGGAAAGAAGTAAAATAGCACAGTACCTGTATTTGCTAATATGAAAGCTAGCTTTTATGGTACTGGATTTGGGGACAGGCACTGATTTTCTAGCTTGTTTTGAAATTGATCGAAAGCAAAACACAAAATTACCTAGTTATCAAAAAAAATCTTGAGTCCTATAAATTATGACATGCAGAGATCACACAAGCCATCACTGAAACCCAACACCTGAAGCAGATAACTGTAATTAAATCATGCCTGACATACCCATACAGAGCACGATGCATCCTGCAAAATTATTTATGTTATTGCTAAAGCCATTTAGTATGTGGAAGCCTATGTAGTAATTCTTTCAGCCTTCATGACACTATTGTCTCCACTTTACAGACTCTGTTTCACTTCATATTTGGAAGAACAAGAGAAAAAGAGATTAAAGCATAGTTCTACAACAGTCAATGGAGGGACAAAGATTTATCCCAGCCAATCATCAAGTGAAGATTAAAGATGTCCCCATAGTCTATCACATGGAAATTATTCTATGTGAACAGATCGATTGCCATCTGAAAGTGTTTGTGGAAAGTGTTTCCTTCAGTTCTAGTTTGTATGGGTTTTTACCCTTGTTTTCATCTGAATTTGAAATTTTCTTATATTCAAAGCAAAATAAATAATTACATACATATATACATACATACATACATATATGCATAATCCTCCCAAACCTCAACGTAATTTTAAGTCCAAACAATGTTAAGGATTTTATTTCCTCATTTAATCTTATACCAGGACCAACATAGATTTAAATGAACCAGAGGTGGCAGATTCCTAAAAGCAAATAAGTGTTAGTTTATAAAATTTTTTGCCTAGCTTTGTCTCAGCATTCTTTAAAACCTCCTCTCCATCTAGACAATTACCTCACCACACAAGGTCACACATTGTTTCCTTGGACATCTATTCTCACAATATTTTTATCTTCAACTGCAAGACTATGTGTTGTATCTTTAAAGCTACTTACATTTGTGATTAGATAAGTGAATTTTCAACTCTGTGAAACCATTCCAGATGAGTCTGAATGAATTTTTACACTGTTAAGTATAGCTACTCTCACACAAGAAACTCCTTAGTTCAAAATGTAGATGCTCAAGGAAAGAAAAAGTGTTTTGTAAGGCAATGAAAAATTAAATTTGAACTTTTCAAATTTAAATTAGAACAATTCAGATTACCTGACATGCACACTACATCTTTGATTTCTGCCCTTACTGCAATCTCTCTGCCACCATGTTAGCAGAAATCACATTTCTCAGAGGAGCTGATTTAACCCTCTATGTCTTCCTTTTTTCATATGCCGAGTAGATCTCAGATAATTTCCTGGAGTCTGACTTTGCTATTTCCTTAGTATTTCCCTGACTATATGCCAATATGAAAAAAGGAATTTTTCCAGAGGAGGCACCTTTAACAAGGGTCAAGCTGAATGTTAGATCTGGCCCCAAGGCAGATCTCAGAGAGCAGCTGCCAAAAAATGCATGTCTAATTTACAAAATTAGGAGGAAGGTCGTAAAAGTGTCCTACAGAGAGAATGCTGCTGCTTACACTGTCAAAACAGGTGAGTTTTTCTGAGGTATCATGTCATCTAGAACTGGCTGTCACAGAGCCTGGAGAGGGAGAAAGAGCAAAGTGCTGTTGATGGAGAGCAGCAAAAGAAAGGGGCCAAGTGCATGTTTTCAGTAGGAAGAAACAGCACTTTCAGATTGCTAGGGCAAGTTCTCTCTCAAATGTAAAATGCAACAGTGCTGCACCTGAGTGCTAGGAACGCTGCTGCCACACTTCTGACCTTCCTCTGTTTGCCCTGAAGATCTATACACAAAGGAAGACAGATATGAGCATCACCCAATGACTCATGCAAAACTTTGTGACAGTGTGCCCTACACAGCTTTTTTTAATATTAATACGGGCCCACATGGTTGAGTCCTTCTGTTATGCCTTATTTTGCTTGCCAATATTTCTCAGCTGAATATTAATCTTTTCATAACGTAATGAATACTTTTACCCACTCTTCTGTCAGCCCTAGCCCAGTTCCCATCAGAAATGTTTGCTTAATACCAGGTCACATCCCACTAGTGTTTTTTTTATTAATTGGCTCTACCAGGATGTTTGCTTTGCTCACCCTTAGCAAAACCACCCTGGACAAAAACAGCTGTTAACTTAGGAATATGAGTATAACTAATATGTGTGGATTGAATATATAATACTGCCTGAAATGGTACTTGTCAAAAATTGATTATGTTAAAAAGAGGACCTCCATCAGTTGGATTATATAGTAACTGAGGAATCTCAGAGAGAAATTTGAAAAACAGAGAAGAAATATGAAAATTTGTGATAATTAAATATTGCAGCTTAATTTTTTTTTTTTTTTATCTGATAGCGATCCTGAATTATAGTTCACTGATTTTCAGGGAATTATAAGTTTTTAATAATATCAGTTGTTAATAAATAACTGATACCTCTTTAAGTTTTCCCCTTCCACAGGTTTGACTAAGGAAATAGCATTAAGAAAAGGATTTCTGTCAGAATTATGGACCAGATGACCAATTTTTACTTCTGTCTCATTGTCTTTACCTCGGTTAAGAAAACTGGTAAGTGAGAGGAGAAAACAGATAGCAATTGCAGCAGCAAACAGCAGTAAACAGCAAATCTACACTCTAAAAAAATCACACCTCTAAGAATAAATTGCAGAAGCAGCAGGAGGCAACAGATCAAAGGTTGATAAGCTACCCAAACTCCCTGGTACTTCAGCTTCCAGCAAGAGAGTCAGTATAATTCATGTGATGCACAGTGATGATTTTATCTTAAACATTCCTATGGTAGTACAAAAAACACATCCCAGTTGAGAATAGTAAAGGAATTCCTTCCTTTCCTCCTTCCTTCCTTCCCTCTTTCCCTCCTTCCGTCTTTCCTTCCTCTTTTCTTCCCTCCTTTCTTCCCTCCCTCTCTCTCTCTTTCTTTCTTGTGTACAAAAATACTAAAAACTATCTTCAGTACTATCATTGTTCTTTCCCATTTCAGGGGAAGAGCTGTTGCACCACAAAAGAAAAAAAATTTTAGTTTTGTGAGATAAAGGTATTTTTCCTCTCAATGATCTGAAGTATTCTGTTTATATCCTGTGTATTGTACTTACTGTATTGGAAAAGTGTGAAGGTTCAATCTGCTTTGAATTTCCTGAAAGAGTTTTTAATAAACTGTTTATCCAATGTACAAAATTAATCTAAATTAGCCTTTCAGGTAAACCATATTAAATCAGTCAGTCAAGGATCCAGTCACTGGCAGTCACAGGACATTCAGAAAATCCTGTAATTGTAACAGTCATCAATATGTGATTTACATAAATCAAGTATAAAATAATTTTCCTTTGTCATCAGCATTTTCCCAGGAACATTTTCTACTCTCCCAATATTAATTAAATATGAATATATCAGTAAGAACCTATTAACATGTACATATTGTAATAATTTCATATTAAATCAGTCAGGCTTTAAAACAAGCCTTTCCTTAATTTGCTTTCACATATATAAAGCAATGAATTAGATAATAAGAAAACAGTTGATATAATAATATGTCATAAATTATAGCCATAAAGTTCCAAGGTGCTAAACATGCAAGTCTTGGTGAATTATTTTACTCAGAGCAAGAACTGCGTTCTCCAATTACTTGGATTGCTGAAGATTATGAAACTACAATTTCTATGTAGAAATCCTCCACTAACATGCTGGAAACCATCACTGCTGCTCCCAAGCTGAGGATCACTTAGCCAGCAGAACTGACAGGACAAAAGCACCTCTGTTTGCTAAGGAAAAAACCTGTCCCCTGGGACAGTGAATATCCTGAACAATTATTTGTTACTAGTTGGTTCTTGTCCGCTGTAAGCCTTTCACCAGCAACATTTTGGTATGACTGATTAGGCAGGGCAGCTCCTCTGAAAAATAAATAGTATAGAAATAGTTCTTTGAGGGTGTTACACAGAAGAGCAGAGCTGAGAGGAATACTGAGACACCTATACCTAGTCAATATCATCATGAGTATATAAACTCCTTCTTTAGCTCCACAAGATGTGGACAAAACCCATTCTGACAAAAAGAGAGAAATATGTTGCATTTACCCTCAACACTGCTTATGCAATACATTCCTGATACAAAAATCACAACACCCAGGTGAGCTAGAAAATAGCATGTTTTACAGTACTAGCTTCCCAAGTGGCAACTATAGTAATTTCTAGTTATAAAAATGCAGTATCAAAATTTTTCAACGTTTTTACCCATAGATACCAGTGCTGCCTTAGACAAGGTATTCCTTGAGACATAATGTCATCCTAAATCAGAATAGAAGAACCTACGGCCTCAAAATCATAGACTTATTCATGACAACAAGTCTATATGTATGAAATGTTTATTATCTCTGTTTCAGAGACAAGGTATGAAATACTTACTGGAGTTCATGCTATGAGAGACTGATACTACTAACCCAGTTAAATATGCCAACTTCTTTTCCTCTAAATGCTAAATGAATCACATCAGTCCAAAGATGACAAAGCTAAAAATCACGCTTATGCTTCTTCTTAGCTATACCTTTAATAAAGACTGAAGAAGCTATTAAATAGTTTCATTGCTATCACTCATGAGAAAATTTTCCAGTCGTGACCAGTGTGAACAGCAAACATCCAAACATCTTCTACACCTGGATCCCAGAGAGTTTGCACAAGACTAAGAAGATTTTCTGAAGTGGACATAACATACCATTGAGTTTCTACGGTAGTGACCCTGTGGACCTGCACTTCTGTCCTGTAAAACACAAGAGGTTATTCCTTTATAACAGCAATAGTGGAAACTTCTTACTTCCCTTCCCACTTTTCTTGTCCCCACATACCCTGAGCTTCATAGTTTTATTAGGCAGGCATTAAAGCCTCCCAGAGGGCCAACTCTCTTAAGATTATAATAGTAGGCTCCTGAGGGCCTCTAATAACTTTGGCAGCCTTCTCCAGTTTATCCCTGTAGCCTTGAGTGTTGGGAAACAGTTTCTTGTTTAAAGGAGAATCTTTATTATAATCACCATTGTCATTATAGTATAGTATAATATATATTTATATTATACATTGTAATATTATCATTATATCATTAGTATAACAATATTGTATTATCATTATAGCAATATAATACATACAAAATTATGTATTATAATTACTCTATTAAATTATCAATTTTAAAATATTATTACTATAAGTAACAAATTCTATCAACATTTCTAATTTAACATGATTATTAAAACTAATTTATTATCAGCATAATCATAGAATCAACTGGGTTGGAAAAGACCTCCAAGATCGTCAAGTCCAACCCTTGATCCAACATCACTATGATTACTAGACTATGGCACTCAGTGCCACATCCAGTCTCATCTTAAAAACCTCCAGGGATGGTGAATCCACCACCTCCCTGGGCAGCCCATTCCAATGCCTGATCACTCTCTCTGTAAAAAATTTCTTCCTAATATCTAACTTTAACCTTCCCTGGTAGAGCTTAAGCCTGTGCCCTCTTGTCCTACTGCTAATTGCCTGGGAGAAGAGACCGACACCCACCTGGCTACAACCTCCTTTCAGGGAGCTGTAGAGAGTGATGAGGTAATTATTTGTAACAATCAACATTAGTATTATCTACCACTATTACTGTATTTTACTTTGTTCTCAATTATTAAACTTATCTCAATTATTAGTTATAAAACTTATCCAAAACTACAAGTTTTATTTACAAGTTTTACTTTCGAATCTTATACCCATTCCATCAGGGTAGTGGGGAAGACAAGGGGTTGAGCAAGTGGCTGCTGGCCACTGGCAGATGGTTTGATTTCCAGCTGGACTTTAACCACAATACAGTGCATGGAGAGTTGGAAGCACACACAGACAGGACTGATGCTCCTTAATATACAGAACCTAATGTTCTGATGTGCTGTCCTGGTTGGGTATGCTTCCAGCTTCCCATGCAACTAAAAATAGCACCTGGGAAAGCTGCCACTGCCTACAGAAGCACTAGGAAGGTGCCTGGGCTGCCCTGCTGCAGTGCAAACATCAGCACAGTGTAGAGCTACGCTTCGGAGGGGCTGGTCAGCAGAAGCCTGCAGGACCAGGAGGAGGGCGGCTCCCTGAGCTACCAGTTGTGCCACCGAGGCAAACGCTTCCAGGCTGATTCCACCAGCTAGCATGTTCAAGGAGGAGTCTGTGCAGAGGTGAATACAAGGTGTGAGTGCTGATTGTTGTTCGTGGGGTGAACAGGTCCTGCTTGTTCTCTAGAGAGGTTAGCACATCAAGTTTCAGTTTATCGACAAATAAAAAAGAAAGAGGGCAAAAAAGATACTTATTTTTAGAGTTATTGTTTTTGCAGTATGAAAAGCTTAGTGTTTTCAAATGTTCCAAACAAAATGAAGAAAGGATTTATATACATTTCTATTCCTAAAAAAGAAAGATTTTTTCTATTGGTGTTGAAAGAACACCAGTTGAAATAAGGAATGTACTTTGGAATATATTTTCTAGAGAAAAGTGATAGAATTTCTTTTCTATATAGCTAGTTAACTATCACTACATCATCATACACAGCTGCATAGTATGCAAGACTATGCTTTTAAACCATATGTTTTATTAAAATTGGAAAATTCTCTACTAACTTCAGTAATAGAAACGTCTTATTCCAATACTCTATTGAGTTAGTGAGTACTACTGGGGCTGAACACACTCTTACAAACTCAAAACAAAACTGGGTTTTTCTCCTGCAATTCCCTAAAGCCCTCCCTAAAGACCCTGTTAGATCAAAAACCACTAGGAGAGTGGTTCTATATTAGAGTAAGAAATTTCTAGAGAGTTTTCTTCTCTGTGCTCTGTATTCTGTTGCCAAAGCAAAGTCCCCATTCACTTCAGGTATTGAGCAGAGATGCAGCTAATACAGGCTGGCCTTGGACAAGAGGAAGTCTTGCAGATCACAATACAAAAAAAATGCTTCTTTATGATGTTCAGGTGGTATATTAGGTCAGAAAGTGAGATTCCTGGGAACTATTTCAGATCATCAGAATGAATTGCATATACCAACAGAATTCTGAATTATTCAGTGGTCTCGGGCATGTGTCAACATAATAACCTGATTCAAAATTCTGAATAGCACTAGAATGTGCTGTCATTCAGCATTAGTCTTACTAACAAATTCATTGCCTAGAGGCCATGGATTTAAAGAACTTAGTATGGTATGTCAGCAAAGATTTATAGTAACTCTTGTAACCTTTAAGCCAGTGTTTTATTAGCAAAATCTCTGTGCAAAGTGCTTATGGAAAACTCCAAAAACCATTTAAGTAGTCTTCCTAGGATAAAAATCCCTGCATATCCCTGCTAAGATACAAAAAATATTCAAACAATCCAAACTTAAATGAGATCATGGTCATGCATATCTGAGCTACAGTAATATATAATAAAAAGTGGAATAACAATTTCCTTTCTTTAAATGCTGATTGTTTCCCTAAATCATTGCCTTCAGCACCAAGCCTCAGAATTCCTCTCAGCACGTTTATTGCTTCCAAGATTGTGCTGTGAAAAATGGCAGAACCTCAAGTTTTTGACAGAGATATTGTCTACATGAATGAAAATTAAATGTCATCCTCCAAAAGAATCAGTTATGGATGGCCAGTGTAACTGTTTAGTGCTCTCTCAATTTGTCTGCACCATTTGGTTCCCTTTAATCTCTTTATCCTTTTTTTTTTTATTATTATTATTAGCTCAGCTGAACCAAAATAATATTCTGCCGAGTATTTCAAAGATTTCCTTGAATTGGTACTGCAGTCCATAAAACCACAAGCAAAAAATTATGCTCAGTCCAGGAGAGATTTTAATTTAAAAAATACCTTATGGGAAGATAGGGATGTCTGTTAGGACTATTCATGTAGTAAATGGTTACTCCTCTGAGACTCTTTAGGTTCTAAATGCCACTTCCAAAAAGGTCAAGGTCTGATCTCTCATGGATTTATACTAAGCTTTAGTGATGTTTGGAGACTTTACTCCCTTTGACTTGTCTTGGTATCACTTAAAGGTATAGGTGCAGTGGAGGTTTATGAATCTCAACTCTAAAAAAACACAATTATTTTCAGAAAAACTGCCAGAAGTTCATACAGACTTGGTGCATAAACCAAAAAGTTTTTTGAAAGCAGAGGTATTGCTAGCAAAGTAAAATTTCAAGTCTTCCCATTTAAAAAATTAATTTGTGATTTAAACCAAGTATGAAGTGGCTTAGACTGATTATGACTACAAACAAGCCGAAGAACACTGTTCTAAGATGTCAGGTACCTGGCATCCCTTCAGCATGAAACCTGCAAAACCTGAGGCTTTAGCAAATTCACTGCTGATTTGCTAAGAAAAGGTGAGAAAAATGGAAGTGTTAATGTGTCAGCTTGACAACTGCATGAGTGTAAGGAAAGGTGAGAAGAATCTCACTGAAAAGGAAGGAAGAGGGACGTGGGAAAAAATCAAAAGATAAAGAGGAATTCAAGATCAGTTTCTCAGGGCAGAAGGAATAATCCATCCACAAGCAACAAAGTAGGTAATAAGTAAATGATCATTAAAGAAAATATGCAAAAATGGTAGTAAACACAGGAACAATTGCAGTGAAACTCTCAGGAGAATATTTAGATCTTCAATAAAGCTCAAATTAGCTAAGAGATGTAAAGCCTGAAAAAATTTCTTCTGGTATTTCATCACCTTTAGAAAGCCTTTTACACTTTCTCCTTGGTGACAAGCCAATAAGAGTGCCCTAAAATCACTTGGACTGTCAAGTCCTACTACCCTTACTGAATTTTTTTTTTCAGAACGTCACGCTGTTTCTGAGAGTTTAACATTTTCCCTCGTTTTCTAAACTTTATTTTTTAATTTACTTTATTTAGTAATTTATAAGAACTGTTATATAGCTAAACCGGTCCTTTCTCTTTCTAGAGGTCATGCTTTCACTTGGCTATGCCAAACAACCCATAGTTTATTCCAATTTTTCTCATAACAGGCTGCACATTGATCCTTGCCTGTATCCTTTTCTTAAGCACTGTATTAGAAACACTCTTATACTGGAAAAGAATATAGTATGCTAACATGGAATCCTGGAATCTCTTTGCCATTTTTCTTGGAAACACCTTTTTTCATAACTCTTGACTTGTACTTTTTTCTGTTATCAACTGTCACACTAAATTCCTCTAATCTTTTGTCATTTCCAACTAAACAGCTTTCAGTTAATAATGAATTTTCTTATTACCACTCCCTAAGGATATGACTAAGCAGCTGTACTATTAAATTTCATCTCATACCTTGCAAACTATTGCACAAGGTGACCCAGTTTTTCATCCATCTTTTTGATGATGCTGAATAACTTTGTTTTATCAGCAGGCCTCATTAGCTCTCTTCTGCCAAAGACTGTAATGAAAATGTTAAATTATATTGGTCCCAAGACTGATCCCTGAACAACTTTACCTGTAAGTTTCCTCCTACCTGACAATTTCCTTTCCAGAGCAGGTCAAAGCAATTTTCTCTTTAACCACTTTAAACTCTTCACAAAATTTTTTCACAAATAAGTGTTTTGAGTTATTTTCTGATGTGTTACTTTTTTTTGGCCCATGAGCTCTTTTTTTTTTCTTTTAAATTCTTATCCACTACTTAGAAGTGCATATTTTCTGTTTTCTTAAAAGGTTCAATTAAATAACTAAGAAGAGTCTAATGCTCTTACTGCTTTTTGCCATACAAGACACTGCAATTTTGGAATGACAGAATCACTTAGGTTGGAAAAGACCTCTAAAATTATCAAGTACAACTGTTAACCCAGCAGTGCCAAGTCCAGCACTAAGCTGTGCCCCCAAGTGACGTATCTACACATCAAATTGAATGATTTTCAGTGCCAATAATGGTCACTGCTCAGCTTGCACAGCATAATTCATTGGTGTTAAACAACATCATTCCATCACCAAAACACATTGTAAGGACCATAAATAAGCATATCCCTTCTCTGCTCAAAGTGGCCTCCAATAACAAAGGAGAAAGAAGAGCCAGCACCATCCTACAGAAGTTCACTGGAAAGAAGACTGTAGACTTGTATGCATGAGAAAAGTAGGACAGGGACTCAAATACTTATAAGGTAGAACCACTGACATAAAAGTCTTACCACAGCTCAGAGCTTGTTCCCAGTGTACATATGAAAGGCTTTCTTAAAGCAGTGAACTCTACTTACTGCACTGAGAACTTTAGATATGATTCAATTATAAAAGCCTAAGCTTTATATTTATTTTCAAATCCAATTAATTGGATTTTAATGTCATTATGAGTTTGTAATTCTCTAGGCATAGCTACAGACTTAAATTTTAACAAGGCTGTAACCAACTTTCTGCTAATTAAGATATTCTAACAAAAACCTCAGGAATTTTTGTATATATTCTAAGAACAGCAGATGCCATCTTCCAAAAGTCTCCACTCCTAACCTTGCAATACAAAAAGTTAAACTGCCTAATCTCTTATATTATATTTTACTGAACTTCTGTGTTGTTTTATCATTTCTAGAACCTGTTCACAGTGATTCAGCTCCAGAATCTGCACCCTTTTATTTGCTGTAATTACTGTCTGCTCCCTGATGTATTCTTCCTGCCTTCAGACATCTTTCTTTATCAGCCTACTCTCAAGGCCTTTTTCCTTCCTTGGACTTTCACACCTATGTTCTTCGGCTTTAACGTATCTCCTGATGGTATATTTTTTCCACTGTGTATGGAGCTGTTGAGGAAAAAGATCTTGTGAGACTGAAATAAATAGATAGACAGTGCTTCCACTATAAGTGGCCATTTAGGAAACTAGTTATTTATCACAGCCACGCAGAAGCAGCATAGGTGACATTTTTCATGTAGTGTACTTAGAAGCAGAGAGAAAAAATGAATTTTCTTTCTGCTTCTAAAGTAAGGAGGGAAACAGTAGAGAACAGTGTGAGAGAGAAAGGAGAAAGTAAAGCAGTTTAATAAAAGAGTCCTGCAAAACGTTGTCCTAACAGACTATTATTGAAACTGACTCCTTGAAAATATGACATGGTAGACCTTGTTTGAATTAAATAGGAACATACTCAGATGCTCTAGAGTGATAAACTATTTTCAATGGCCTCTAAACCAAACATTTTCAGATCAGAGTAGGGGAGCATATCATAAAGATGAAAAGGAAAATAACACTGCACAGATAAGTTCAAAAGAAAAGTGGGTACCAAAATTTATAGAGACCTCTACTGTGAGTGATACATCTCCTTTTTTTCCAGGGATCAACTTGTACTGATTTTGCTTGTGGAAAGTCATCTTGAACATTCTGGATGTGGCATCATATGCCAGTAAGCACCATACTGAGTGGACAATAGGAAAGATTTTGCCAAGTTAAATTAAGAAGCGCAATACGTCTGAAGCAAAATGGTTAAGGAAGCAGCAGGATATTGTGATCCCCTGCTAGCAGTAATAAAATTGAGGTCTCTACAGCTTATTCCATATGAAGAGGCACTGATCATAACTTTGTCATCTTGTGAACACTTTAATCTGAACCTTAGATCCATTACACTTTTTTAAAAATTTAAATCAGCCTGGAGTACAGACCATCTCCATAATAAGAATGAAAATGCAAAAGGATTTTGAGTATTACTAGATTTTGATGAAACAGAGGCCTATAACTTAGTAATAAGAAGGATGTGAATTATTATGGGTTTTTTTTAACAAGACCATACCAGAGAACTCTTTGAACGTAGACTTCTCTAAAGTACAGAAAGTAGGACGACTTCCCATCTCATTAGAAACACTTATAAGTTCTTTATGATTCCCTTAAAATCCTGTAACTTCTATGAGAATGAATTCTGTTAAAAACCCTATACAGTTGAATCAGTCATCAGTTTACCCTCCCATATCCATACCACCATAAAGGAAAATCATTGCCGCCTTTTATTTGTTTTTGAATAAATTATAATCTTCAGTCTTCATTCAAACCTCCACAGGCATAGCAAGTTACTACAAAATCCCACACAAAGATGGTGCACTGAGAAACTGAGATTGAAACCCTATGTGACAATAGAAGCCAAACTGAAAACAGAAGAAAAACACTTAACATACTTTTTAGCTGATTCTAGCTTTTAGTAACAACTATTCTGCAACCATGACCCTAAGGTTGGAAAACAATGCAAGCTCTGGGACCAGGATTTCTCTGAGTGGAACATTAATTTCAATGAAGCATCAGACAGATCTTGGAAAAAAAAATTTTAAAAAAATATTTTCCTGCTTTTAGAGCTTGTGGGATTTGTTTCATCTTACAATTGTTGTGTCAGTTTACCCACCCGCCAGCACATTTTCATGGTATTTTATGCTCCCGGCCCAGCAGAGATACACTTTGTCCAGAGGTAAGGGAGAAATTTATTACTGTGACAGTGGGGAAACACTGGAATATGTGGCCTAGGCAACTTATCCTATTCCATTCCTAGAAACGCTTAAAAATAAAAGGGACGTGGTCCCATATAACCTGTGGTAACTTTGACAGCCATGGTCTAAGCTGGTAGTCAGATCAGAGAACCCCCTTCAAGTTTAATTTATTTTACAAGTCTGCAATACTTGTCTACGTCCAAAGTTAAAGCCCCCCTTTAGAAGGGGGAGGTTTTTTCCCCCTTCTCTTTGTTATTTATATAAGTAATGCAAATATCCAGCAATTAAAAATTCATTGGACTGTATATTGTTAGGGTCAATTACTTATTCCTCTTAAAACATCTTATGTGAATAAAATTAAGGTCTATGATGCATTTTTGTTTAATTCCTCATCTTTAAAAACAAGGGTAGTAGCAGTACCCTGACTCAAAAATACCATAAGGACATTGTAAAAGTTTTATAGACCATATTTTGCTAATTTAAACTTAACATTATCCATGCAACATATATCCACAGATGCCTAGATAGTGTTCTGTTGTGTCGTGGTTTCAACATATGGCTTCACAAAAGGAATAGAAAAATATGAAACATTTAAATCACTAAGAATAAGCCATTTTTTCTGAAGCCTACAAACATCCTAAGACCTTGCACACAGGTAATGTTAAAGTTATATATGAAATTTATGTATTTCATTTTTAAAAGTATGACAACATTGCAGTGTTGATTTCCTCTACTAATAGCTTACTCCTAGCAAGAAAAAAAAGACAACAGATAAAATTCTTATTACTGAAAAAAAAACAAATGCATAAGCACAAAGTGCACTAAACACAGTCTAACCACATTCATTCTTAGGAACATTTTGTATACATTTTACAGATATTTATGGTGTATACAGTTGACTTGATTTCTCAGATGCAAAGGATGCTAAAACTTTTTTTTTTTTTCAGAAATTTTTTTTCTGATCTATAGTATGTATTTTGGACACAATGCATTTCTTTATGAACAGATACTTATTATTTATGAACACCTGAGCTGTCTTGTGAAAGTCTGCATGCTTCTGAGAACATGCAGAGCCTTCCAATGAAGAAGACCCTAAAGTTAACAATGTGTGCATGTTATAGTATCAGAGCCTTATTTTCCACTCAGTATGAAACCACATTTGATTCTCACAACAGTATGAAACATTATCAGTCTTTCAAGGTTCACAGGCCACCTGCTGTGCCTGTTGGTGATGTAAGGCACTCACTCATTAGTGAACACGCGAAGAGTTCTAAGCCTAATTTTAATGCTGCTCTGCAATTTCAGGAATTTCACTGTTTGGGATTTTCTTAACCAAAACGGTCTATGTTTTAAAAACAACAACAGGACAGCATAGGCCTTTATTGCCTTAAGAAACAAAGATGTATTTGACTTCACTTAAGTGGAAATTTGTTCCCTGATTAAAAATTTATCATAATTTTGTCAGTATCATCCTAAAGCAATTGGATTTAATTATACGTATTAGACTTTGCAGAATATCTGTGTAAACTACATCTCAGTTACTGTGCCTCTTATCCTTCACCAATATCAGTCATGGTATTTCTGGGTGAATCTTTTCCATGTTGCTAAAAGGGAAAAAGCAGATCTTGAAATTAATGTGAGACACTGTTTTCCCCAAATTAAACCTCCAGTCTACTCTTTTAATAGTAGTGGTGGGAACAGATCTGTATTACAAGCAGCAGCAGTGACACCCAATGGTCACTCACAAATTATACTTCAGACAGGGACCGTGAGGTACATCCTGACTGCCACTGAAAGAGAACAGTTAGAAGGAGCAGTTCAAACAGAATTCCACATGTATGTATTTCCCATTATAACCCTACTATAAAAATGGTATTTTAAGTTCATGTGACCTAATCTTTTATTTGGATAAATTAACAATAATAGCCAAAGATAAAAACAAACTACTAGCAAACAAGAAAAGCAGCTTAGGGATCTCATCACATTCTGGAAAAGTCATGAATTTATAAGGCCACAAGCTGGGACAATTTTCCTAGAGAACACAGAAATACAGATATCCTATATTAAATTTACTTAAAAGTTGAATGACTTCGATGACTTCCATCATTAGTGGATGAGCCAACAACTCTGATTTCCTTGGACTGTTCTGTAAAAGTTCAAAGAACAGAACTGTAGAAGTAAAAAAGTAATTACAAGTTTTCCATGACTGACTTGTTTCGAAAGACTATATTCCACGTAGATAAGTACTTGGAATAAATTCTCCTACAAATATTGTACATAGTCAATTATGACTGCACCCTAAAAAAATATTTATAGATTAAGACAAAAGTATTTATTAATGGTGTTTATTAATCATCAGTGAATCTTCTATTACAGATCAGTGTATACAGATTACCACTCCAGAGGCTAAAGATTGGGGCTGGGGGTAGGAAGAAACAATTTTTTTCTTATCAGATTTTTTTTGGAGTTGTTTTGGATTATTTTTAATAGAAGCAAATAGTTTATCATGGAAAGAAAAAATCCAAGCAGAGCAATAGAGGAATATACACCAGAAGAATAAAACATGAGAGCTGGAGTCTTTTCTTCTTGTCAGGAACATAGACATTCAGACAGACAAATCAAAAAAAAAAAAATGTAGGAGAAGGGAAAGAAAGTGTCAAGGGTTTTTTTGTGTCATTTATAACCATGCACACTTTTCAAGTGTGTAAACTAATGGAAAATTTGTGTAGGAACATGAGGAATTTTTTTTTAATAATATATTATTATGAAATAACACAGGGACTGCTAAACTGCACTGAAACACAAAGCACAGTTTGACATCCTCACAATTCCTTCCAGATTTCTCTTAAAAGACTGTAACTTTAAAAACTGGTATAAATTCCATAATGCTCCCTTCAGTTTTTATTCTGTAAAATACAGCCACAGATTTTCATTCCATGATTTCCACAGCAAAAATAATCTTGGCATCCTCCAATACCTACTGAGCCATTTGAAATGAACAGTATTCTATCTGTATTTTGAAATCCAGGACAATGTAGGAAATTTAATTATTTAAGTTAATACCAAAAGAGCAAATTCAAGACTGAACAGTGGTTTTCAACTACATCACCATTCAAGTTAGGTATATAACAGCAATCTGATTGTCAACATGTGCATTAATTTGAACTTAGTATTTCTGCCCAAATAATCAGTTTTGTATTTTTTCTTATATTACATGTACACATACTAGAATTGACACTTAGTTAAAACTTTTCTTAAGATGAGGATTTTAATGATTGTGTTTCACACTTCCTATTCAATTTAGTTTACATGAATTTCTTCATGTGTTGAGAGTCCGCACCCGGCTATATTACTTTTGTTTTACTCTGTCATAAAGAACTGTGAGCTCCTGTTGTTTTTAGCAGTAATAGTTCTCTGAAGCAATGTATTTATAAGGGAGAGCATATTCCAATGTCAGTCTTCAGAACAGATCACACAAAACTGTGGACTGGACCTATTCCTGCCTGTGATTACTCCAGTCCTGTTTTCACTTGTGTCATAGAGATCCATAGCAAAATGTATCCACATTCTATCCAGATCTGGAAGCTGTGTAGTCCTTACACGTTGTGAAATATTTCTGCATCATAGTTGTCAACAACTATAAATTAAAGGGTTTTGCTATTGTAAATGAATAGCCATCAATTTTTGCATTTTTATATTCTCTGTATTTGATTTTTTTTTTGCTTATATTTTATTGATAAAAACTGAAGTACATGTAGTTAAGCAAGCTATTTATTGTCAGGAAATGAATCAGGGTTTATATACATACATATATATATGTATATATATATATATATATATATAGTGACTACCAGTGCAGAGTACTGATAAGCAATAAACTGGGACTTGTGTAAGCAACAAATAAGTCTAAAAAAATAAACCAGGGTGATAGGTCATTCAAGACGGTGCAAGTTATGGAGACTATGTGTCTCCATAGAAGTACTGTAGTGTGGGAGGTACATTACCGGAAGCATGTACAGTCAGTAATTGTCTGAAGGTTGCATTAACTGTACAAGAGACATCACAATGACAGCAAAAAAATACAACATTCATTGAATTAGTGCTGAATGAAATTATGTCAGCAAATACTAATTTACTTTTGAATACTTCTCAGAAGAGCATCAAATAAATGAAGCTCTGTTTATCAGAAACAGATTTCAAAAGTCACGGGAGTAGGAATACATTTCATTGAATCTCAGTCAACAGACTTACTAGAGTTTGAAGCAGAATTTGACACATAAAATTATCTCCATGCTGTAACACAAACACGTGTTTGTGATATCCCAGAAAGACTTCTGAGTGTTTCCTTACTGGTGCATGGGTATTTTTTTCTGCTCTACCACTGATAACTGGAAATATGATGTTGATAGGCCCTCACAGGGTAACCAGAGAGAATTCAGAGGAAATCACACCTGCTGAAGGGAAGACTAAGCAAAATAGTCCCCACTAACCTAGAAAAGAGAAAACAGAGGAAGGTTAAGTCAGCTACATAAAACTACGAATCACATAGGTATGTGAATAACAAATGGCTGTTTAATATTTCTATGGACTATCCATCTTTTATTCTTGAAAATGATGAAAAATAGTTGGAGTCATTTTACAGCTGTAGAATCTGTGGCACATAAACCATAAATGGTAGGGCTTCCCATGTTTTATCTGCTGCAGCTGTCACAGCACTGAGCACAAGTGAAAGTCAAAAAGGATAAGCTTACACTCTAAATACAATAAACTGTATTACCAAGAGGTTAATGAAAGATTTCAGAAACTCAATGTGTATTATTAAATTTTCACCAGAGTTTACACTAATTGCATGGTTCATTTATGAATTAAACGGGTATATTACCTAGTTGTAAGAACATAGAAGCAAAAACATGACAGGTTTGCATGAAGTTAGGAGGCAGATATATATCAAATTTCAGTTAATAGATAAGAAATTGTTAGGAGGCAGATATATATCAAATTTCAGTTAATAGATAAGAAATTGCCTGACCATTAACTTTTTTTCTGCTGTCCTTCCCCAGGCTTATTAGGGAATACTTTTTGCAAAACAAAATTTTGGGAAAAGACCTCAGACTGTCATCTCAAATCTCAATTCTGTTGATGAGTTGCAGAAAATACTTACAAGGATTCTTCAAGTCAGAGACAATCTTCCTTAACAATATCAGCCAAACTACTAAGAACATACCTGAGTTAATCAAAAAAAGCAAGGCTGCTCATTAAGACGCATTTGATTTGAATGGGCAACTTCCACCTCCAATGAGCTCTGAGAGTTCACTCATTTTCAAAGACAATGTAGTGAGTACCTCAGTCCCAATGAAAAGCTATTTGAGTATTTTAATTCTAAAGATCCCCATTTTTTCAAAAAAATTCCCTGAAAAACTGGACATTGTTTTAAGTTGTAGAGTCAGAACAAGGAATTAGGAGGACACTTCTGAATACAGCTCAAGATAGCATCTGCTCTCCACAGATATTTTCTAAGGGATACTTTCCATATCCCTTAAATGGTCCTTTGTCAGTATCAGGAAAGATTGAATCACATGTCAGAGGTTCAGCTCTAGGCTTGACAAGACTCCATGCACAGCAAATACCAATCCTGAAGGTCTGTACACAAATTAAAGCAATGTGATCTTACTTGTCCAGAAAGAGCTCCATCAACAGCAGCAACAGTCTTGGCAGACCAGAACTTAACATCTCAGGACTAACTTCTCCTTCCTGATCCTGAGCTGTGCATGCTACAAATCCTCAAATCTTCAGAGCTCAGCCCCTAACAGGATGGACATGATATGGAGCAAGACTCAAGATCCATGAAGTTGGACAGTGCTCATCAGAGACGGCCCCTAGAAGAGAGTATATAAACCCCCTTTCCAACACATATCAGAATATTGCTTGATATTTAAGGACATTTTATAAAAAACAAAACAAAACAAAATAAAACAAACCCAAAAACTAATAAACAAAAAAACAAAAAAACTCTCTACAAAACATACAAATTTCAATGAATCGTGATGATTGTGTGAAAGAATTCTGTATCCAGGTTCTCCCACGATTTCTCCTCTAATAGTGCAAAACCTGGAAAAAGAACATGTGTGTGGCAGGCAGGGGGAAGGGTTTTGCTTTGTTTCTTTGTTTCATAACTCCTGACACTGATCTGATGATTTTCTGATATACACTGCTGCAGGAGGAAAACACACAGCAGAAATTTAAAGTATGCCAGCACTCCTAAGTTAGTACCACATCACAACCAGCACGGAGTTGTAGAATCAATTTTCTCAAACGAAAGGGAGAACAGCAGCTGATCTGCTAACTTCAGATCTTGGCTCCTTACTCATTACCAAAAAAAGGAAAAAACAACACTGCTTCTTCCCAAAACGCTTCAGGAAATTTATGCTGAATGAAGTTGAGAATGTGGTGTATGAATTCAGCCATGCAATCCATTACTTACTTAAACAGAGAATTTATCATGGAAGTTAAAATAGAGACCTATACTCACAGCTGTGACCTGCCAGCCATAGCATCTGTAACCTAGAGACTTCTAACAGGAATGATGAAATACTTGATTTTCAGATGGCAATGGGATCTTTAAAACCCACAAAATGCAAAAACTATTCATGCTACAGACTACACAGTTATATATTACTGGACATCCATTATAGCCAACTGCTCTTAAAATGTGCTAAATACTTACACTGCATAGTTCATCAAGGAGTTCATTAAAGCTGTAACTAGGAGCACATTAACAACTGTATATTGAGATGGCCTAAATGGCTGCTTTGAAACAAAGCCAGCTGCCAGCTTTCAGAGTTATCTATTAGAGTCAACTTCATTATTGCATTTCCATTTTGCTGCCGCAGTAGAGGATACAAAGTAATTTACAAGATCCATACCTTCCCCTTCAATTACCTGTGCAATTCAGCTTCACTGGAGATCCTCCTGTGCTTTGAACTAATGCATAAGACTGTCATGAAACCATAGAATCATTTAGGTTGCACAGGACGTCCAAGATTCAACCATTAACCCAGCACCACTGTGTTCATCACTGAACCATATCCCCAAGTGCCACATCCACACACTTTCTGAACACTCCCAGGATGGTGATTCCATCAATTCCTTGGGCAGCCTATTCCAATTCCTGACCACCCTTTCAGTGAGGAAATTTTTCCTAATATCTAATTCATACATCCCCTGGCACTTCTTGAGGCTGTTTCTTCTCAGTCTTGAATTACTTTGTGATTAGCTGCTTAAAAATTTACTTAACACATGCATAAATCTAGCCCACCCTCACATCTGGTTATCAAAAATAAAAAAATAATAATTAAAAAAATTAAGACAAAATTTACATAGTTTTCTATTACTATTTCTCCCAATACTTACTATATAATTTTAATTACAATAGCTTTTGATCATTTCAGGTTGATAAATGATACCATTACTAATAAAAGAGCGATCAGACTCTGCTTAAATTCTCTGTTTCAGCCTCATTTAATCTCAAGGGCAGCTTGAGACTAAAGCTTTAATTCAGTGGTTTGTATGATTCCTGGATATAAACAGACACATCAGCTTGTTAGGTTTTGCAGTGCATTCTAGAAAGTTACTGCACATCAGTGTAAGACCAGGATCATCTTCATATACCTATAATTTATTATTTCAGTAGGAGATATTTCAACAAACATTGCTGGCTGTAAAGCTCAACCCTCTACTGCTTCAAAGAACTCCAGAACAGTCGGGTAGAAGAGAGAAGCAGATGGCTGGTCACCAATT
Organism: Empidonax traillii; assembly: GCF_003031625.1. Taxonomy (NCBI): domain Eukaryota; kingdom Metazoa; phylum Chordata; class Aves; order Passeriformes; family Tyrannidae; genus Empidonax; species Empidonax traillii. The sequence continues at coordinate 553,631 of NW_020955211.1, forward strand.
AGTAAGTGGGATTATAGGAATCTACCTACCTCTAAATATACAAATAACTGTTCATAGCACTTCATGATCTATTTACATTTTAGTACATGCGAAGACATAACCTTGTATAGCACATCCAGACACCAACTACTTTTGATGTTTATAGCTAAATAAAATTATTAATAAATAAAATTATTATAGCTAAATAAATAAATTAACATTAATAATAGTAGTAATAATAATAATAATAATTATAATAATGATGACAACCACAATAGCAGCAACAGCAGCCACTTTCTGGAAAGTTTACACACTTACTAACATACAAACTATACATCATTACCTTTTTTTTTCAGTTAATTCTGTCAGGGCAGAACTGTTCAAAAACATCTTTACCTCTTTTACACACCAAGCTCAGCACAGAACTTCCAGTACAGGTCATTCATTGTATTTTGTTTGTCAGAAATTGGTTGTGTCACCTATGAAGATTAAGTCAAAGAGAATATATACATTTTGCCTCATAATTTTCAAAATCAGCATAGGAAATCTGAAATATAGTAGCTGTTTTCAATAAGTTTTCATTTAGAAGTTTGCTACAAGAAGATATACTGTAATATTATGGGGCAGAAATAGTACCTTTTACTAATAGAAAGAGAAGGGCCCAGGATTTTTAAGTAGTAACTATGAAAAAAAAAAAAAAGAAAAAGAAAGGAAAAAAAGAAAACAGGAAAAAAGCATGGGCAATTTCTAAAGCTTTTGTAATTTCTAGGGCCAATAGCTAGAAATATCAAAATATTTAAGATACTTATTTTTTAAGGAAATATTCTAGGATAAACTCATTAATAAATTTAAGACTTTCTCCCCATTCTATCCTTTCTAATCTTAGGTGTATACATTCATTTGAGACAGCAAAAAGATTTCATGATCATTTATCTCAAACTTATTTGTACATGTGGTGCAAATAATTAATAAAAGGAAACATAAAGGAAAAAAATTTAAGACACTGAGTACACCTTTCTGTGTAGTGGGCATATCCCAAAGAGTTATCCCGAATGCTGCAAAATCCCAATATGCAACAGACCCAACATTATGCAAACTATGGAGATAACATGTTAATCACTATCCTTGTCCTCATGCTATCCCCAAGCACCCCGTGAAAGACAGAGACTAGGTTTTATACAAAGCCACTTCCTTGCTAAAGTAGATTAAAAATAATGTAATTCAATTTCAATCACAGAAAATACTTTGGAGTATTGACTACTTCAGTTTTCAAACCTGCAGGAATGTTCATTTTGGTTCTTTCTTGGTTGACAATTTATGTGGTATCAAATAAAAAGTTAAGTCCATGCAATGACATAACACAGCAAAACAAGTTCTGGGGAAAGAAACACCACCACCAGCACCATCAACAAAAATCATTTCAGAAGACATTAAAATACATTTAGCTTGTAACAGCAAAATTCCTAACAGAAGGTGCTTACTAAGAAAAAATTTCCTCAGTGGTTAATGGTCCAAGATGCAGTTGAGGGCCATTAACTCTTCTCAACTGGTCATTAACTGGCAAAAGAACAAGAATCCAACCATGATTAAGAATCATTCATTAGCTATTTGAATACTAAGTCATATTCTCCACACCCAAACTTTAAATTACAAGGACTTTAGATTTTCCGTTTCTTCAATAAAAAGATTAAAGAAATGAGAATCATCATTCACAAAGAATCATCCTCATTAAGTTGTCAACATTTGCAGCTGACCAAAATAAACTTCGTGCCTGATACATACAGGGTACGTATGCCTGCTCCAAAATATCCATCCAGGAACTATCGAAGAGGATTAAAGTGGAGAAAAAAAATTCTACTGGTCAGTCTCAGACTACATGGTAAAAAAAAAAATTAAAAATTAGACTGCATACAAACTACCTTCCACACAGAATTGTAAGATGTTTTCTCTAGGATCAGAACACCCTTCTGGACATTAGGAGCACAGACTGAAGGATTCTTAGGGAACTAGGTGTTGAGGTCTCTAGGAAAATGGTTTAGAAGATGCTGGGGTCCATCAGTGCTAGTCACTTTTTCAACACCTCCTCCTAAAAGCACATGAGAATGCAATTCCAAAATGTTGGAAGTCGAGCACGCAAGGCAGAAGGCCGGCTTGGCTAAGCAGGGACCATGTTCTGGAGCTAAGGAGAAAAAATGGAAGCAAGATTGGGTGACATGGGAGGAATACAGAGACACTGCTCACCATCGTAGGGAAAAATTTGTGTGGCCAAAACTCAGTTTGAGTTGAAGTGGGCCAGTACTGTGGGAACAATAAAAAGAGCTTTTAAAATTTAATGGCAAAAGGCAGTGCAGAAATAACACTGGCCAGTCACAGTCACATGATGAGGATGGTCACCCCATAAACAGGGACATAGACAAAGAAGACATGTTTAAAGCTTGCTTTGTTTTGGAATTCAAGAGGTGTCTGGACAACACTGAGACACATGGTGTGATTCTTGGGAATGGTCCTTTGCAGGGGCAGGAGTTGGACCCTTGTGGATCCCTTTCAACTCAAGATGTCTTCTGATTCTATGAAGAGTCACAATTAAGGATTAAGCAATGATGATGATTAAGCAAATGACAGATGAACAAGTTTACATCTTGACTCAGTGAGATACAGCACTAATGCCCTCCAGACTTCCCTCCCTCTATGGCAGGGTGGGTATCATTCCACTAATGCACAATGAGCTTACACTATGTCCACAAAATACCATCAGGTCATCTCTTCATCCTCCTCCTCACTCACTCCTCCTGCCCCACCACCTTTGTTTGTATCTGCAACGACCACTTATTTTTGCCAGCATAACATTTTGGTTAGCAAATTAAACTAGAAATATGGCCAGGTTAAAGCTACATCTGAGACACGTAAACTTCTGAAGAATGTGATGATGCAGCTTGAAGTTACTGCAAAACTGCAGCCCCATCCTGTATGTCTTTCAAAATAGGACTGAGTATCTTTGCATATGAAAGGCGTTCTATTTTGATTCACTCTCAGTACTCTTGATATATCTCAGTCTCTCAATACTACTGCAGTAAAACAAACATAAAATTTTATCATGTTTTAAATACAGCATGGAGATTTAATTTACATGTAACAATGACCACTTCCTTTCTAAACATTCTCATTACTTCCAAGCATTAATTATTAGCAGGTACTAGTCTACGTTTCTGAGATTTTGGTCATTCTCTACACCATAAGGTAAAAGTTTAAATTTGAACAGGGACAGACAGAAGTCAGGATAGGAACTGGGTAGCTGTTTCAGGTATCTGTCAAATGAGATTCTTACTCTCTCCAAACCAGATTTTGTTTACAGTTCAGATGAAATAATTTTGGAAAAGAGTAACCTTGTTGTTTGCACATATATTCTCCTTTTCTACCTTCTGTGATATATCTGCTTGATTTCAGTGTCCAAATCAAGTTTATGGTAAAGTATTACGGAAAAGAAAGACATTTCATTTGTAAAATGCACGAACAGAATTGCCAATAAAATGTAACACCAGAGACACTATATTAGTGATGATGTAGGAAGTGGAATAACACAGCTTGACTTTCAGTTAGATCAATAGACGTGCTGTGGGGGCTGTTAGAAAAATCTTGCTTTGACTTATTAACTGAGCACATCTGATCCAGAAGCTTCAACAGAAAATAAATACGGAGTTCCAATACATCATTTCCAAAGAAACACTTTTCCAAGCATGCTGTACGTGGTTGTTCTACAAATATGTTTCAATTTCTTCTGTTTATTTTCTATTTTACTGTGTGTTATTGTGTGTAGTGTATTTTCTCCTAACAGTAAAAGTTATTTCCCCTGTTACGGAATGTGAAGAAAAAATGTAAGAAAGAAAGTTTGCAGCAGATAGCCCATTACTGCCTTTTCTGTTCAGCAAATTCCCTTACATATGGAACCATCCAGTATTTGCTCTTATGGAGACTGCAGCTATTAGGCTGCAGAAATATGTCAGATGCTTCCTGTCTGCTAAGCTTGGCATGGTGGTAAGCCTGGACCACAACGTCTTTTCTTTCAGTAGTATTTATTAATTTTGCTTTATTATCACATTTGTGTCAAATGCATTTTTGTTAAATCAGAACAGGAGCAGGCCTGATTTCCAGCTGCTTGCAACACACCATGACAATGCATTCATTAAAGCCTTTGTTAGCTGGAAGGTAGGAGATGTGCATTCTGACTCCAATTAGCAGAAAAATATAATTAGTTCAGATACAACTAATAACACTTACCCAAAGGCACATGTGTAGAAGCTTGCAAACAGAAACTGAGGTAAACCTAGTTTTTTATTATTTCCTGAGACAGACAGCAACCACTCAGGGCTTTACATATTCTAAAATCTGGACTTCTGTCCCAAACACAACTTTCTTCCTGCAGATCCTATCTCTGTCGCAGCATTATCAGCCTTGTGCAGACATTGCAGTCCTCTCAGAGTGAATTACTGTGGCTTCCCCCAATGTTCTAAATGGCCTTCTGAAACAGGCAAACATTTTTCTGAATTACATAAAAAATTAAAACCATTATGGCAATAGAAAAACTGCCCTCAAGTTGTTGTGGTTTTTTTATTATTTTTATATTTGTTTTAACATTTTGCATATATTTCCAGGGTTCAAAGACAAATTTTTTCAAGAGCTAAAATTTAAGAAAATATAAGGTTTCTATCTTTTCTCCAAAGACATGACATAGGTACATGGCATTCTGAAAGATTTACTACTTTCTCTAAAATTAACTTCAATATTATTTTTTTTTAAATACAGTACAGCATAGGACTTGTGTTGGTTAAATTTCTATACTGTGGGCCCTTGAAAAGTTTAGCCTCCCAGTTTCCACTGTTAATGCAGAAAACAAAACCAAACTCTTTGATTCCCTGCCAAGCATGCAGTATCAGTGGGTGATGCTTTCCACAACTTCTCAAGAAAGATTTGGATCCACTACACACGCTGCACCCAACAGAGACTCAGATTCATGCTGGGTATGAGGACACAAGCACTGCATGAAAACCTGTAAGAGTTTTGGCAGTGGGTCACTGCTGAATGAACAGTATTACAATAACATTTTATTTGTCAGTTAAAAAAGACATGCTGACACGCCATGTTTCAGATTTGACTCATGTTCAGTCTGTGAAATCAATAAACCTAATTTTGAAAGAAGCTTTATAGGGCTGGAATCTGAGGCTAATATTGTAGAAGGGAAGGGTAATTTTGTTCAAGCACATAATTCTTTAAAACAAACAGGCAGCAGGATTCAACTGGAAGTGTTAAAAACAGTCATCTTGATCATCACTTTCCCTGTGTAGAGAGAAAAATAAAATTTAATGGTTACTGGCGTATTGCTCTGCATCAGATGCTGACAGTTACAATTTTACTTTCATTTTAATTTTCTGCTACCAATATGCTGATCTCAGCAAATTAATTTGCTGCTTGAAGAAATAAACTCCCATTAGGATCATAATTTTAAGGGAGCATCAACAACATATTCTTGTGCTGTTAGATCATGTAGTCACTGCAGTGTAGTTAATTCAATAATTTAGAGGCAGGGGGGAGGGGGGAAGAAACTGGTCTCAGTGCCCCAGTTTATCTATCTCAATTACTCTAACTCTCTGAATACCCTTTCTGAAAAGAAATTACTCACTCAAGGTCAACTAGACCTGGCTCCCTGTGATAACGACAAATAAACGCTCAGAATGTCAGAACAATCACAGAAGATTTTGCTTTTTAATGCAAGTTGAGGCTTATGATCCCCCTGAAGAGGTCTACAATGAAGACTTCTATTCATCTCAAGTTGCCTGACCAAGCACTAAAGCTGAGTTTTTGGATAAATGCAGGAGGATAAATGGAGCTCAAGTACCTCTACATTTTATGGCAGCTGGACACAAAGATTGTCCTTTCAGGTATCTCATTAAGTGACCTTATTTTTCAGATTGCTGAAGACACAAGTTTTTCAACAGAGCTTTACCTGAACACTCTGAAGAGTCTCCACAGTGAAACACATGGCTTATACTAAAATATGAAATATGTTGACCTCCTACTAATGTTATTTTACTACCTACAAGTGATGTTAAGCAGTATGCTAAAAGAACATTATTGTTCAGGCAAATAATAGGGAACCTAATCAGCACATCTTTCTGGTAGTTTTGATTCTTTACCTCAAAAAATAATGAATGCTCTCCATTTCTAATTCCGTGTAACACGACAAGTACTGCTTTCTAAACCAAATTTTAAAAGGTAAATGCAAGGAAAATACTTTATCTGACATACATAAAGCTACAAGATAAAATTAGTATATATCACCTTTAGCCTTATTCTTTTCAATATGAAGGTGAAGGACAGCAAAATACACATTGAGTGCACCAAGCAACCCATGCAAACCACTATGGAGTTCAAGGTGAATAAAATGCATTCAAAGTAAGTCTAAATCTATTCAAAGAATACAGTCTTGCAAATGAGACACTACCAACCATTCACTGTGTGTATAAGATTTCACACCTTTTCCTCAGAGCACAGAATAACAGCATGAGCCCTGTTGAGCCCAGATCAGTTGCTTCTGCTGATGTTTTAAAAACCACAGTACTGGCAGAGACTGACTATACTTAAACAAACCACACAAAACAACAAATTAATGAATTGACTAGATCACTGCTGTCAGTCTGGTTTAGTCTGTTAATTTTTCAAAAGGAAGCAAACTTATGCCCATATCAACTTTAATATTGACCTTTAAGTACACAAGGGATACCATGTAAAATTGAACTGCTTTCAGTCTCAAATGCGCAAGGCAATGCGCAAAACACAAGCTCCTCCAAATACTGAAATTGAAGAGTAAGTTCCAAAAGACCCATGAACATATATATATGCGAGGTACTGTATAGAATGTCCACTAAACCTATCACACAATTCTTTCCCAGATCCATTCCTGCACCAATACCATTTCTTCTGTGACTTCTCCTGAAATTAACTTTGTAGTACAATAATCTTCACCAGCAAATAACATATAACAGTATATTCTAGCTGAGTAGGAAGCACCACTAGCACAAAGCTAGTTGAATATAAAAGCACTTAACTGAAATATGTACGTACTTTTCCTTTTTTTATTCAATTTTATTAGCCTGGGAATAAATGTGTCTTCATGGGCACTAAGTACCTTGATGGAGTAACAATGTGTTAAAACTTACTTATGAGTTTCCAGCTTTCCATTACTTATGTAGCTTTTGTATGCAGCTGACACAAATATGTCTTTCTTCCAGCATTCAGGACAGATGTTCCACTGGATCAAATTCTATCCAGTCCACAATGATTTCCATCACATTTTATTGCCAACAAACTGTTGTTCTGTACCTTAAGGGCTCCAACATGCACATCAACTATCCTATTATGTGATATACTTTCTAGCCCAATGCTGATATCTCCATAAATATTTCACACAGTGATCACAGCAGCTGCTCATTACGAGTTTTGAGTTTTACAGAAATTTTAGTTAGAGGTCCCCACAGTGTTCCAAGGAGGTTTATGTTTGTTCTTTTAATTAAAAGAGGGAAGACAAAAAAAACCCAAGTTTTTTTTCTCAATTAATGCAGAGAGCCTCCAGCAACAGCCATCTTACCTGCTACAAGCACCACTGCACACAAAAAAAAAAAAGGCCTCAAAAAACCCAAACCAGGATAAAAGCCACAGCACAATCATGCATAGCAAAGAATACTTAAAAAAAATAAAGCTCAGTCACATCAGTAAGGGGAACCGTTATTTAACAACATTGTGCATTCCACACACCTGAATCATTCCAAATACATCCATTACAGCAATTCATTTAGAACAGTATGATTCTGAATTGACTTACAAATGCTTTAAAGTTACTTTAAATCAAGTACAGCTTAAGCATAGCAGGCACAATGCACAAGTTTAAAGGGAAAACAAAGACAATCAAAATACTTAGCACAACTATTTAGTGGTTGAATTCTTATCCATCTTACCTGCTTAGTCTTCTGGTACTTCACTGTTGCAATATGGAGTCCTTTTACACAGCATTTTTTGATACCATGCTTTTTTCCAGTAGATGGCTTAACACTGAGCTGTTTCAGTGTAATGCAGGGAGCCCCAGAAAAAAATGTAGTTTTTGCTTTTCCCACATAATTTCAACTGCTTTTCAGCTAGCATGCCTTGAAACAGAAAAAAAATAAAATCCCAAACCCCATGCAGCACTACAGGCTGGGCAAGGAGGGGCTCGAGAACTGTTTGGTAGAGAGAGACTTTGAGGTGCTGGTTGACAGCAGCTGAACGTGACTAGAAGACGTGTTCTGATGAATGGCTATGGGAGCTGGGTTTGTTTAGTTTTAAGAAGAGGAAACTGAGGTGAACCTTGTTGCTCTCCACAACTACCTGAACAGGGGTTTTAGTAAAGTGGGGGTAAGTCTCTTCTGCTGTGCCTGCAGTTAGAGGACCAGAGGAAATGGCCTCAAACTGAGACAGGGGATATTAGAAAAAACTTCTTCACTGTCAGGGTGGTCGGGCATTGGAATAAGTTGCTTCGGGAGGTGGTGGAGTCTCTATCCCTGAATGCATTCAGAAAGTGTCTGGATCTGGCGCTGGGTGATGTGATTCACTTGTTTAGGGGTTGCACTGGTAGTGCTTGGTTGACCTTGGACTTGATGATCTCAAAGGTCTCTTCCAACCTTGATAATTCTATGATTCTATGGTAACACAGGAGAACCTTCATTGCAATAGTCTTTAGATAGTTTAAGGACTGCTTACTTGAAACTGAGTAAAGTTTGCAGAGAAGGTCAAATAACAACATACTAAAAATTCTTGAGTAGCTTTGTAGACAGACTGGGCTAAGACATTTAGTCTTTTTCAATGCTTTAGTACCCAACTCTCACTATTAAGTAGGAGGAAAAATTCATTAGATTTGTGTAATTGTTCAACTTAACAAAGCTGGCACACTTAAGTTGTGGTCATATAACTATCATCAAATTTGAAAAAAAACCAACACTGAGCAAAATAATCTATTTAACTATCCCCAGAATGGTAGCTTCAGTATTCAGAAAATGTCCAATACAGCTTTTCCAAAAAAAAAAAAAAAGGGAAAAAAAAAAAAAAGCAAGGGAAAAAAAATGGGTTTGTGGTACACCAATAAAAATATTCTAACTCTGGAAGGCTCTGAGGTAGACTTCCCATAACAGCTCAAGTATTCAAAAAAACACAAATGCCTTAAAAGCTTGTAATAATTCCTACTGAAAAATGTAGTAAGATCCATTAAGTAGTAAGTCTATCCTACTACAGCAACTGAATCAATAGCATCTAATTGCTTTGGCAACTGTTTTCAACAGCTTTGTCTTTCCTATGGACTTCAAGCTCTAAAGAAGAGCACACATCTTTCTAAAGGTGTGAATGTGATGAGAAAACCTGATAGAAACTACTGCCTCAGTAGCTCTGAGTTGCTTACATGCCTTTCCTTACAAGAATTTATGCATCTGCTTATCTTGAAATTTATGGATATTTTGAGGGAACTACCCACATGATTAAAGTGGGGCGTTTGCTCACAGAATGGTGGGACCAAAACAATAGGCAAGATCTTTTCCACCTATTGCAGTAAACAGTGTGTGCAAGAGATAATATTCAATAATAAATATTAATTGATAGTAAAAATTTTATCTCTAAAAAGTCAGAGCCCTGTTAAAGTGAAAACTACATGAATCTGAAATTTGTGTTAGCTTGAAGATTTTTTAAATATAAAATATTTGCCTGGATTTTTCTCAGTACTAGTTACTGCAGGTTTAAACTAGAAAACCTATTTTTCTTGTTTCTTGATCCACTTCTTAAGGAAACATCAGCAATCATAAAGTTGCTTCCCAGTGCAATCTCACTGGGCATCTCCAAAGGGCTTTTATTTCCCTAGGTCTTTATTCAGCCTGGTCAACCTGTTTGACCCCTGGCTGTAATAAGGGTAGATGACTAAGATGACTAAGATGACAACTTTTTCTGGTGAATGGCACTCACCTATCCGTTCTGATGAAGTTTTATGAACATTTCTGGAAGTTTCACATATTTGTGTCTTTTTTATGTTGAATTAGATACAAATTGACTCACAGTCAAAAAATTCTCCAGAAGGACATGGATGAAATTTTAAGCAAGGAGGTAACTGACAATAATAGGTCATATTTGTTTTATAATCTTAGGAGGTCAAGTTACAGAGATTGCTCATTGATGTGCTATATCAAATGATGAGGCACTCAAATTAAAACAGAGTCACGCTCAAGAGGATATTGTTAAAATGCTAGCTGGAAAGAATGGCATTTTACCTTCCAGGAAAAACCACAAAAAATTGACTAGTTATACATACGGCAGACCCAGCCCTGCAAAAGGGTAAATAATTTTTACAGTATCAAAAAGTAAACTCCTTTAAATTGCACATAATGTTTGAGGTTTTTTCTAGCCATCCTCCTGTGCTGGTCTTGGCTAGGCTAGAGTTAATTTTCTTCACAGTAGTTGTGGTGATGTTTTGGATTTGTGCTGAGAACAGTTTTGATAACATAGGAATGCTTTAGTTACTGCTGAGTAGGCAGGCACAAAGCCAAGATCTTTTCTGTCCCTCACCCACCCCACCAGTGAGGAGGCTCAGGAGTTGGGAGTGGACACCACCAGGACAGTTGATCCCTACTGACCACAGGGGTATTCCAGCCCATCTGTGTCATGCTCAGTGTATAAAACTGAGGGAAGAAGAAGGAATAGGGGAATGTTTGGAGTGATGTTGCTTCTCTTCCCAAGTCACTATTGCAAGCGATGGAGCCATGTTTTCCTGAAGATGGCTAAACACCTGTCTGCCCCTGGGAAGGGGTGAATGAATTCCTTGTTTTGCTTTGTGTGCATCTGTGGTTTTTGCTTTACTTATTAAACTGTATTTATCTCAATGCACAAGCTTTTTTTCACTTTCACTCTTCCAGTTCTCTGCACCATCCCACCAGAAGGGAGTATAAAAATGGCTGCGTGGGGCTTAATTGCCAGAGGGTGTTAAACCACAACACCTACCATATACTGCAATATGCAGTATTGTTCACACTAGCAGATTTGTTTCCAGAAGATTATGTCCCTTTGCAACCAAACACTGGATGTCCTTGTGTGCTGCTATCACAATCAACTGATTTACAAAGGTCTTCAAATGCAGGTCATTAACCTTGACTAGAATGAAATACAATAGCAATGTAATCTTCTTCATCTCCTGTATGAACATCCCTGTGTTACATTTTCAGCCCGCATTTGTTCTGTCTCATTTCATGTCTCCTGATATAGTTGGTTTAGTATGTTTATTTGCCAGTATCCTGCTGGAACTGCTTCAGTTCGCTTACTGCAGGTAATTACTTCAGTGTTTTGGAGCCTCCGTTATCGGTAGCCTGAGAGTTTGCCATTCGAAGGAATGGCAACAGATGCTTGAGAAATGCAATGTGCAAAGGTGAAGATTTGCATTAATCAGCGTGCTTTTCCTAAACTAGGAAACCAATCTCAACATGCAGCAAATTAAAACATGACAAGTGAGAAATTTTTAAAACTTGACTAAGTAGGAAAAAAATCTGAAAAGCACTAATTTACTGTCACAACTCAGTCAATTCTTATAAGGTTTATAGGTTATAGGCCTTTCAGTTTTGTGACACAAACTTCCTTCATCTGGATACATGGTAAGTGCATCAAATATCAAAGAATTGTCTTGCAATTTGTCTAAGCACCCTAATTCTCTTTAAATAAACAGCAAAATCTTCACTGACTTCACACCAGTGGACCATATTTTATGATTTTATTTCCAAACAAGTTAAATATTTCCTTCATTTTGTTCCTTTAAAGACAATCTCAGAGTAAAATACTGGGAGTAAAACAGGTCTTTATTTAGGCCAGTCAAATTTTTCAAAGTTTCTGAATAATTTGAAGGAAATTATGATCTCTGTACTCAGCTTAGATATGATTTTGCTGGTTTATATTTATATTCACCTCTGCTCAAGAGTGGCATTTCATACCAAAAAATCACATATTCAATATGAATGCTTAAAGATTAATAATGATCAGAAAAAAGGTTTCTATGTGACACTGGGACTTCCATCTGGGACATTTACTACTGTGTTCTGTAGACTGGAGAGGAATGGGTGTTTTATAACAGTTAACAACACTCCCATTATACAGATTTTGAAAGGCATACAATGAGTAAGGTGCTCAAATTCATAAGATTCCTATATAGCAGACTCACTCTTCCGGGTATATTTTCCATAGAAGCAATAGACAAACAATTTTTTCTGGATTTTTTGCATCATTTATTACTGAAATACAAGATTAACTGTGTTCCTCAGTATTTTTTAAAGCTTCTTTAATCTAACATTGATCTTTTTTACCTGCAGATCTCTGTCTTTGAGGAAAAAAACTCCACAAGAATCCACGCAAAGTAGAGCTACATCATGCTTCACATACATGTCATAAAAAGAAAATAAATCACAAACAGGCATATTCACGTATTTAACTCAAAAAGAAAGTCACTGCCACTGTAAAAACAGAAATCAAGCAGACAAAAGGAACTAGTCACCCTTCCATTAACAGAATATTTTTGCAAAAGCAGCATATTTTCTGCTTGGTGTTTTAAAGACTCATAATGTTCCATACAAATCCCAACGAAATTGGCTATTTTTTAGCAGAAACAGAGCCATCTGGTGGGTGGGGAAAAAAGCACACACACATAAAAACAAAAAATCCTCATCTTAATTATATGTTATATCATACGTGTATGTTCTGCTACTCTAACAAAAGATTAAATAAGTATATTACATTCATTGCTAAACAGAAATAGTACTCAATCCACAACATTTTAAAGGCTTTCAAAGATGTTTTTTTTCAGTAATTGTCTTAGACTTGCTTACACCTGATCTACCTGCAGCATATTTTAAACCAGAAAGCATGTCCTACTGTCATTACCTCAGTAATGGTCAGAAACTGAACTTCTGCCTGGTAAACACAGCTAAAAAGCTGCAGCATTCCTACGGTTCCTACATTTCTGTCCATAATTTGCCAGTAGATGTATTTTGGTCTGCTCTTTGTACAAACAATACATTTCAGTAATTCTGTTCAGCTACTTCTAACCATGTGCAAAGAGACTCCACAAATCAGGTATGTACAAAAAATACTACTTTTAAGTAATGACACGTATGGTAGCCACATGCAAAACAAAATTCGTATTTTCCCCTCTCTCAGTTCATGATGCCAGAAATAATATGCTCTTGCCATATAAGTGAATTTGGGTGTTAAGCTATTCACTTTAGACAAGTTCTAAAATGAAAATAATTAGCTTATTTTAACAGGGGCTCCAGCTTTCACCATCCAAACAGATCTTGAGATTACCTTATCATCGTCCTTCCTCTTCAAGATAGAGAAAACACAGTTTGCAGTCTTGGTTTTAAGACTAAAAAAAACACATACAACAACAAAAAGTTTAGAAGTTTAGTCTCAACTGTAATAGTTAATTACAGTCACTCTCTTGTAAGAATCCCTGGAATCTTACAGATTTGCTGAGTAGAGGCTCAAAAAAAGTTCTGGAGAATTCATTTGCACTAGACATACAGGACAATGTACTTAGGTTTTGCAGCTTACTTCTGTTTCACAGATGAATTAAAACTTTGGTTTTACTACAATTATTAGTAGGACAGCCTCATTTGCTCTGGGATATGTTTCTAAAAATAATCATGCTTGTTAGAAGATACAACTTTCAAAAAGTTTTAAATCAACCTTCTTTTGGACAATATTTGAAATTCTTAAAACCCATATCTGTGGTTGTTGACACAACCTTAAAGATATGAGTCCCTAAATTTGGCAGTCCAAGCATTCTAAACAGTAGTTCACAGAGCATGTACAAATCACGTAAGACTGTCAACTTCAGTTTGAAATGTTTTATCACTCTTAGCAAGAAAAGAACTAATATCAATATCAACCAGTGAGACATACACACAGTATTAGCTGCTAAGTGTTGTTTAATATGAGAAACAAGCTAATAGTTGTTTGTTTTGTTTTTTAAGAAAGAAACAGCAACAAAACCAATTAAAAAAAAAAAGGAATCAAAAAACACTGCTCAAGAACAGATACGTCTTCCCTTGCAAGAACACATACAGAAGTTACACATCATACAGTTAAGTGGACAAAGGCCACACTGAGGAGCATCTCACAGAAACACAGAATCATTCAAGTTTAAAGGGAACACTTGAGGTGATGTAGTCCAAACCCTCTGCTCAAGGAAGGTCAGCCAGAATATTCAGGACCATGTCCACTCAGGTTTTAAACACTTCCATGAATGGCAAACTCCACAAATTCCTGAGCAACTTGGTCCAATGTTTGACCACCTCCACAGTTAAAAAAGTTTTGTGTTCAGAGAAAATTTCAGATGTTTCCCTTTCTGTCTACAGCCTCTTGTCCATAGAGTTAGGAATTAATAATAACGGTCTGGTTTCCACCTCTTCAAGGCTCCAAACCCTTTGAGCCTGATCTTCTGCTAGCTAAAAAGAGCTTCCCCAGCTCTCTCAGTATGAATTACATTCCCACCCCTTAATCATCACTGTAGTCCTGCACCACAGCCCATCCACTAAGTCTGTAATAGACTTATTCTAGAGAGCCCAGAACTGGATCCAGCACTCCAGTTATGGTCTCATCAGCACTGAGTAAAGGGCAGGATCACCTCCCCTGACCTGCTGCCAGTGCTTTGCCCAATGCAGACCAAGACACTATTGGCCTTTTTTGCAGAAAGGGTGTATCACTGCCTTGTGGTCAGCTTGTACACCAGGAACCCAAGGGCTTCTCTGAAGAGCTGCTTTCCAGTTGGGAGTCACCTCCACATTACTAATTCCTGGGGCTATTTTTCCCTGATGCAGGCCTTTGTACTTCCCTGTTGAAATTCCTGTGAGGTTCCTGTTTGCCCATTTCTCAATCTTCTAAAGGTCCCTCTAGGAATGGTAGCAACCATACAGTCTATCAGTCATTTCTCTAAAACAAAATCTATCCCATCATTCAGGTGATTAAAGAAGAGGTTGAACTGCACTGGCCCCAGAATTGATCTGTGGGGTTCAGCAATAGTGACTTGACTCAAACTGGACTCTGCGCTTTGACATTCCAGGCACAGTCATGGGGGCAGCTTTTAATTCACCCCTCTCTGTCCAGACATAAGATACACTTGTCTGTGATGTTTACCTTTCCTTTGTAAAACCTCTGACACAACATCTACTTCCCTCCACTATCTACTGCTGTATTTATTAATTTAACATGGCTATGACACAAGGTAAATCAGTAAACTTCTATTTGGTCTGTCTTCTAGTCATCATGCTGCTACTCCTAAACTAGCAAGGGTAATCTTCAATAAGTCACAGGATAGGTTATTTAAAAATTACAACACCAACATGCTTCCTTCCTTCTCCACCCAAATAACCACTCCAGTGCAAGTAAAAGTGCTGGTAACTTCCTCAGAAGAGAAAGTTCTGGTTGCTCTGCCCCCAGATTTTGTAGTCTGTGCAACCACATTCTGCAGCAGAAAGTGTAAACTATGATCTCAGTCTAAGCAAGAGAAGCAAGTTTACCAGTTGAGCTACAATACTATATGTCTTTACTATGATTAAGTGATTTGCTATACCTCACACAAACCATTTCAGAGATGGAAAATGAAAATTTCAGAGTTTTAGGCTGAATTCCCAAACTTTAAAGAAGATCTCAATTTCATTCTTTCAAGTGATTTCACCAATCTTGCTCTGAGCCCATTTATCAGGAATGAATCACAGACCTTATCAGGAGACATTCAGCTATATGGAGCAAGCAAATTCTGCCCCTTTGCTCCTCTCCCTCAAGAGACCTCAAGTGTTGTGTTACAGGGTGTAGTTGATTCTGCTTTATTTCCTGGATAAAACATTTCCTGTAAATAAAATTATTTACAAATAGTTACAGAGGATCTTCTTGAGTTGCATACTTAATTAAACAGCTAATTCAACAACTACATTTAAAGAACTGATGAAGCATGAGCCATGTGCCATAATCCTTTGAAGCACTTGTTTAGAAGTCTTGGTAGATTCAATGAGTACAGTCCTTGTGACACAATGAAGAGGGCACTCACAGCTACATAAGAACGACATGCACAGCCAGTGCAACAAAAAGGAAGTGTTTATTAACAAAGTAAACCAAACACATGGGAAATCTGGCTCATTAAAAATTTCATGTCAACATTGAATGGTATTTCAGTAGCAGGCACTGTCTGGTAACAGCAGCTGACTTTTATATCACTTCTGTTGTGCTACACAAATACAGCTTTAATAACTACTTATGTCAAAAAGAACAACTAAAGCAATATTTTTCTACTACTGATTTTTCCATACACACTTGTTCTAGCTTTCAGCATTGTGCTTCTTGGAGTTGAGAAGCCTAGAACCCAGTCATTTGGAATTGACAGAGCATACACAGAAACTGTAAGAAAATAGGTTCTCTTCAAATTTTATAGAAACATTTTAAAAATGCTTAAATAAATCAGTGAAGAGCAACTTTCTGTATATATTCTAGATAGAAATGCAAACTTTCAAATTAAGCAATATTTGATTTTACAACCCAGCTAACCTATCGCAACTATTTATATTTTCCTACAATACTATACAGTGAACTCATGCCACTAAAATAACATGTAGAAATATTTTTAAAAATGGCCAAACTTTCATATTCCCAAGTGTTGCTACAGAAAAAAATCCCCAAAGGCACTAGCCCAGATTATGAGCACATTAAAATAAGTCCTTTTAGAACATAGATAGTTCCCTTTAATATACCAAGTCATTTGTTTTCTCCCACTACAGTTACAAATAGAGGTAAGTGGGGCTCAGTCAGCTTTTTTCCTTTTTTATGATCAGAATATGCAACTTGTTTCAATTAAGTTACACACTAGACTTTTTAAATTAAACTGCAAATAAAGTGTCATTTCTTTGCATATACACAATGGAATACTAAGCAATGTTTAGCAAATCAGCGAACACTACAGGTTCACAAATATTTTAAGCTGTTCAGATGTTTAATGTGATCTTTCATATTCAGTCAAGGGTGTACAAGAACTTTGGTACAACTGTTGTAAAAGTGCTTATTCTTATTGGTTTTTTTCAAAAGTCCCTGATTTGCTTATAGTTCATGTGTGTACAGCAGATACCATTTCTGCATCCTTTGGTGACAGTGCGTTATTCTGTGGTGGAGGCTTGTAGAAATACACTGCCAGGACCACAAAGATGATTGTGATGATTTTGCAGGCAGCACCTGAATGCAAAGAATAGAAGAGTCCTTATTGCATTCACCTTCAGTAGCAAAAAGTGTTTCAGTCATTTATAAAGTTTCACATGACGAGTTACACTGTAAGACTTTGAAAGGAACAGCATATTTAAATGTATTTTACATGAACTGCAAAGGGCAGGTAAAGGCAGTCCTCCAACTGAACTTCACCTGCCTGACAGTTTCTGCTTGCAGCAGCTGTTACCTTTGCTTCAGTTTCATATTTCTTCACCCCACTCTAGCCTGAAGTGGAAGTCTTATTCCTTCTTTCAGTACTATAATTCTCTTTACTAACAGTCTCTTTTCCACAGACTAGAACTTCCCACTTAAGTGTTCTCTCATCAGCTACCTTAAAAGGTGCCACAGAAGTGTTTGGGCAACCTGGGAGGCCAAGGGAAAGGGGAAAACAGGAGGCATTCTATTTTGTCATAAACATGCCTGGGAGATACTGAAATTTGGCCTTGTGACCATTGTTTTTGCAGTTTCAGGATTAGATGTTGGTACTTCAGTTTATGCACTGTAAGTACCTAGAAGACATGACAAGAACAGTTATCACAGATGTAAGCTTCGCCTGTCTTCTCTCCCACAGGCATACATAGCTCACATACTTGAAGGGAACAGATTGTTAAACAAGCTGGGAATTTTTTTTGACCAGTGTTCAGGGATAGTTACAAAAACTTTATATAATTTAGAGAAAAGAACTAAAATATGACAAGAGGAGGATAGCTCCTCAGACCTTAAGCTGTCAACACACCAAAACAGATAATTACAGAATGATTTGGGTTAGAAGGAAACCTAAAGATCATCTAGTTCCAACCACCCATTATGGGCAGAGACACCTTCCACTAGACCATATTGCTCAGAGCCCCATCCAGCTTGGCCTTGAACAGTTCCAGGGATCTGGCATCTACAACTTGTCTGGACAACCTGTTCCAGTGCCTGGAACCCTCTCTCAGTAAAGAGCTGCTTCCTAATATTTAACCCACCCTATGTGAGTTTAAATCCATTAACTGTTGTTCCATCACTCTACGACAAAGAGTCCCTCTCCATCTATTCTTGTAGGCTCCCCTTCAGGTACTGAAAGCCCACAATAAGGTCACTCTGGAGCCTTCTCTTTCCTAGGCTGACCAATCCCAATTCTCTTAGCCTCTTCTTTATAGGATGCTCCACCACTCTGATCATCTTTGTGTCCCTAATCACTTTTATGGCCCTAAAGCCAGACTGAGAGGTACGCCAATCCCTTAAAATTCAGTAAATAAAGTGTGACAATGAAGGAAAACTAAAGACCAAAACTCTTTTGTACTATTATTTAAAAATAATAGTATAACAGGACTACTTTTTCCAAGTAACTTTTAAAGAGTCACTTAACATCATCTTTCTCCTTGCACACTATTTTTCCTTTTATTATTTATGAAAAAAATTAAAAACACTGCTGCTAAAAATTAAAAGTGTAAGGGTCTGTTTTAAAATAATTCCCACCTAGCAGTCAGGATCAGTATATGTATTACCTTGCACATGTACTTAATATAAAGAAATTACTTACTCATGCCCATCAGCAGATAAACTACTCTTTCATTATCATATATCCAGCAGGCTCCTTTAGTTTCACATTCATCAATATCCCACAGCGTACAGCTGCTGTCTATAGAAACTCCAAACAAAATTGGCCCAGGAATAGTACCTAAAAAATACAGCAAAATGTTAGAATGTTTGTCCAGTCTTACCTTGGTCTTCATGCATACAGTGAAATGCCAAACTAGTGGGGAAGATAAAATGGGAGAACCAAACACTGACCATAACATTTTAAACAAAGTCGTAGGGCTTGTACTAAACAGCAGGTGTGCACCTAACATTGCTCTCAATTAACAGGTAGGGAGCATAGTGCCAGTTAATTCTTTACACAGCTCTCACTTCATCAAGCAAGCAGTTTTTTCAAAGACTTGAGTTTTTTAAAGCTTCCTCAGTTTTCACTGGAAAAAAATACAGTTATTAAATCAGGGGCAAAAGCAGCTAATCAAGGAAGTAGGATTTTAACTGAAAGTCTTCCTTCAGATTATATTCATTAACCTGTTCCAAATGCAGAGAATTAAAATACTATTATACTAGTAGTATGTCCTCACAAGGTCTTCTACCTAGAACCCCTGTGTGATTCCTCAAGTCTACAGCAACTGCTGGTAAATAATGCCCTTAGTTGCTGCAGTTCTTCAGTCATAGTACAAGCAGTGGAAAAAAAGTTTTATCACTCCACAGTGAGTCAAGACTAAAATAAATATCTTAACTTTGAGTAAAATGAAACAGAAGCCCTCATAACACTCAACACTATTTCCCAGCGAATTTTTACCTGTGAGGATGTTTGCTTTTATTATGTTGTATTAATAGAATGACTTAGATTAATTGAGGTTTCAACTGGTCGAGCTGGGCAGAACTCACACTTAGATATTTGATTTCAAAGGAGAAGGAATGGCTGTAGTACTAAATATTGACACAGAAGTCAAATCAGTAACTGTTTCTTGTCCCATTTAAATATGCCATTTAAAAACTGTCTATTACTAAAGCAAAAATTTAAAATACAAGAAAAATTCAAGTGAGTGTGGATCAGAATACACCTACATTTAGTTTTGTTTTACTTGAGGTGATGCATCTGTCTTACTGAGATGCTGAAGATGCTGAGAAGTGTTGTATTTCCCACATTAAAACTCAGTAATTACTTAAGTGTCTACAATTTCAATAAATGCCAAAATTAGTCAAAGGAATTTTAAAGGAAGGGAGAGGAGGGAAGACTCCTGCTATCCACTTTAAAATATGTTGGTATGGTCAATAAAAATACAACTATGTGACAGTCACTTTCTTTAAACTTCTGGATTTTCAGACGTTAACTACATGAAGCTGATTTCTATTACATCAGTTTCTTATCTCAACTTTCTTAATAGACCTTCTTCTGGTGAAAATTACAGCAGGTGCCTTTTGCTGAAAATTACAGTTACCTTTATCTGGTTTGTGCTGATAAGAACAAGGAAGGCTACAACGAGCACAAGTGCCCTATTTAACAAGGAATTTGAATCCAGATGGTACCTTACAACAAGTGTATCCTATAAGCCAATGACAGGCTGCTTCAAGCTCCTCTGAAAGCTTCTTAATGCATTATTTAAAAGTCTAGAAAAAAATGTCAAATAAGAAGATTATTCAGAGGCAAATGTTTCAACAAGAAAGTCATACCCAGTAGTCGTAGAAACACTAACTGTACTCCAAGAGCAAATGACCGCTGTTTATGTGGCACACACCTGTAAACAAGATTTGCAGTTTAAGGCACAGTAAACAAGTTTTAATTGTTTCATTTCTCTGCTGTGTCCCTCAGTGAATATGTTTCGGCTTAGAAATCCAGCCTGCAAAACAAGTAACAAAACTACTTCAAATGCTGTTTAGACATAAGACTGAGAAAACTTCCACTGCTCATCAAGAAATTTTAGATTTAACTAGTTTAACATACAGTATAAATAAAAAGGTAGTTCGCTACCAGCACCCTGATATACTATTGAACTTTTTTTCCACAGAACAACCAAGGAAATCAAAGAGTGCTAGGTTGTAATTCTGAGCTACAGTTTCTAAAGAAGCACTAAATGAATTGAGACCAGGCTTCAGCAGAGCACAACATACTGTATTCTCATAACCTTTGCATATAATTACCTGACTTTATAATTAAACCATTCTGGCTTATACTATAGAAATCTATATAGTGATTTAGTAAGTAGCAAAATTTACTTCCTTACCTCTTACTCATTTTCTTCAGATATTTTTCCAGGAACAAACATGTTTTCATGACAGTGTCCTAATGATACCACTATAAAGGCTAAATACAACCTAATTTGCTTAATTTATACAATTTAGTTTCAGAACTGTTTTCTTTAGTAAACTCTAACATGCCTTTTCTTTAATAAAATTTATCACTATTGGAAAATATCATATTTACACATTCAGAAGTTATTCCACATTCTGGAGTATGTATGAGGATTAGCCACATATCAAAACATCAAAGATGGGCAGGTACAGCAGTTAGCATTAGGACCCCAAAACCCAAAAGGCATCTAAGGAAAGGAGAATGAGCTTTACATCATGCAGGTCATTATATCTAGCACTAGAACACTGTCATGAGCATGTGAGTTTACATTTAAAGTTGCACACAATAGGCCAGCTGAAGGGATATCAGAATATACTGTAAAACTTACCTGACATTTAGCTATTTAAATTACGTTTTCAATATTTAAACTACTCTATAGTCGTTTCTTCCATAAAAACAATCTCACTATTTTAGCGGAAGTGCGTGAGGATTTAAATATCCAAATGCTGCTGCTTAGAATTATCAAAATAAGACTACGTCAGGTCATTTTAAAGATAATGCAACACTTCACATTATTCTGCCCCCACACTAAGGTGACAAGGTGTTAATTCCAAATTTACACCTATTCTGAACAGGAGGCTATTTCAAGACACTGTTGCAGTGTATCATTTACATCCTCAAGCCCCTGCCAAAGAGAATCTAGCCACAACTTCAATAAGCATCATGTGTATCTTGAATGTATGTCTAAGCATCATGGATATTTTCTCCCTAGAAGTATTAGAGGTACAAGTCAGACTTCATCATACAGGAAAACAACTCTACACCAGGAATGAGGACCACACTCTTAAAAGAAAGAAAAAAAAAACAACCACAATAATCTTTCATGTATTTTCAGGGGATTTGAAAAAGAGAGCCAAACCACTGATAAACATACATGTTATCACATTTTATATTTGTGAACACCATACATACAACATCAATATCATGAAAGGTAGTCTAGAGACTTTGATAGATTACAATTTTTCAAGACAGAACTCTGAATTGAGACAGGGAACAAAGGTTGAGAATACAAGACTGGTTGTTTTGTTCTTTTCTTGATACAATTTGAAGACCTGACACTACTGACACACAGGCTAGTCAAACATTTTCTTCATCCAAACACATGGCATATTTATTCCTTCTTGCTTTAACTAAGGCAGTCAAGAGTGCTCCCATAAGAAGGATTTTGATACAAACAGGCAAATTTTAATAGATTCAAACAATATCTACTAATCAAATGTAATTAGAGAGTGAACAGTGCTATAACTCTTCTCTTTCAAGTGTATTTAAACCAATGCACAAGGTATTTCCTTGTATTGAAGTGCACATTCCAAAGCAAAACCAAAATTACTTCACTGATCTGAGTTTTCACAAGAATGCTACCTGTCTTTCAGCCCAGAAAACGTACCTGAGAATGGCCACAGTTGTTGGAGTAACAGCCATAAAGGTAAAAACAACAGCAAAAAAGAAGATCGTCAAGAATAAAGGCAAAAATTTGCATTGTGTTGGACATTTCCCAGAGATAGCTTCAAAGAGAAAGTCTTCTGAACCATTTTCGCTTTTTGGTTCCCCAACACAGGAACAGTTTTGGTATATCTACAAATATATAAGACAAAATTTAGTTCCAAGTAAGACACAAAATGATACTATTTTGTTAAATATTCATTGGGTCTGCATCACACAACACAAGAATAAACCTTACTAAACCTGAAGCAAGTTTTTAGCTACAAGCATTAAAAAAAACCTTGAAACTAAAGATTTTAAAGTTATAGGCAGGGAGAGAGGTGAGCTCTACTCTTAAGACTTAAGCAGGAAAGAATAGAAGCAATATTGGACTGTTTTTGTTAGTAGGGGAACAATGGAACATGTACTTCTTTTAAATCTACATAAGTTTATTTACAAAAAAAAAAAAAAAACCAAAAAAAAAAAAAAAAAAAAAAAAAACATGTCAGTGAAGTGTGGAGTTTTCATAGCAAGGAGTAGTCAGTGTCCTACATTTTCTTATGGATAATACCTCCTCTCATTTACCACCATCCTTTTCTGATATAAAGAGTAGCCAGGGGGTTTCACATCTTTAGAATCTTCCTACACTCGTCCCACATCCCTGCTTAAGAAGTTTTTATACTAGTAAAGACAAGCATGGAAAGCCTCTGAGTTCTGGAAAGGCTTGATAACCAAGCCAATTTTATGGCTTACCATTCCTGCAGCAGGGGCAACTGACATTCTAAAAACCTCACAAAAGCAATATTAAACTCTAGTTTAATATCTAGCAGATAAGAACTCTAGGTAATGTCAAAACACCTGCTGATTGTCAAAAACTTTTCTGATTGTCAATTCTATTTAAAGTACATTTAGATTTAACTTATTTTCAGCATTAGAATGCCTAGTAGAAACAACATTTGCAAAATGACACCACCACACAAGTGAGAAACACTGCGACTGACCAATAAACCTCTACCAGGGAAGAAGCTCAGAGGAGATTGGAAAGAGGGATGTGTCCAGAAAGCTGACAGAACAAAGCAGGCTGTGAATGACTAGAGTTGTTGCAAAGAATACCATACAGAAAAGAAACAGCTGTGACAGCTGAGTCAATCAGCCAATGGTGTAAATGCTTCTCCCCGAGTTCATTAAGAGAGTGGGAAATGTTTCTCTAAATTAGCCAGACCAGCATGGGGTACTGGGAAGTGTGGCTCAGCCCAACATAAAGCATAAAAAGCCAGACAACTACCAGAAAAAAAAATCAGAGAGCAATAGGCTTGAGCTGGCTTCATACGCCTTCCCAACAACCAGGGAAGGCCAGCACTGTGACAGTGCACATGTTAGAGAGTAGCAACAGGAGTCACTCTGGTACCATAACTGAGCTGTGTACTGAGATTGCTGTATTTTGCTAAAGGTAACTTACATTTGTGTTGTGTTTTTAGCATATTTTTCATCACTCTGCTAAATCATAAATCCCATGTAACATCAACTGTCATCAAGTAAGTAAATTGGTATTAAACATTACACCTCTATAGGTGGAATGTCTAAGAGCACCTGGTCAGAGTGCATTGGACTGTGGCACATACAGTATTCATTTCACTTGAACTTTTAAGTTAAAAACAAAACAAAACAAACAAACAAACAAAAAACCCACAACAAACCACAACAGCTTTTCTTGTAGTGACTATCACTTAGATTCACAAATATTGCAATTTCCCGTCATACTAAGGGAAGGATGCTTTTGAAATACAATCCATTTTGCAGGAAACCAGAACAGAATAGACCACATCAGCTATATTCATTGCATAAAGTACCTTTGTCATGTTGCTATCAACAAGATATGATTTGCATCCTGCAAAACACGGAGAAAAG
The DNA here is from genome assembly GCF_003031625.1 of Empidonax traillii. Taxonomy (NCBI): domain Eukaryota; kingdom Metazoa; phylum Chordata; class Aves; order Passeriformes; family Tyrannidae; genus Empidonax; species Empidonax traillii. The sequence goes on from NW_020955211.1 coordinate 578,163, forward strand.
TATTGAACTCGATCCCTGCCACACACTGGGTAGTACATAGAGCGCAAACATCCACAGTTAGCGTTGCATGGTGCTGTTAAGTTATGCAGCGTGCCTGTTCTGAAAGGTAGAAGTTAACAGGCTTTTAATAAAGTAATTGAAAAACAGAGGATATGTATATAAGTACTGCAGGATTTACAGCATAATAAAACTCAAAGTATTCAAGTCAGGTTAATGATGCACTTGATTATTTTAAAAGAAATTACGTTCGTAGTAGCTACATCTCTAGAGGGAATTTCCACTTATTGTGCCCCTAGTTGTTTTTATGCTATTATTACTTTATAGATTATCCCTCTATTTTCCATTCACAAAACAGATCACAAAATTCTGCATATCTGTCCAATTCTTATACCATCTTCTCACTCTCACACACTTGGGTAATTGAATTTCTTCATTTTACAATTTTAAGAAAAAAAAACAATATTAAAAACACTATTTAGTGTTATTCTACTGGTCATATTCCCAAGTTTCTCCCTGTTTTTTATTCAAGTCCAGTTGCAAACCCACTGCATTTTTACTATTTTTAACACTGCTATGCAGACATCTGAATTGCACAAGCACCAAGACAACTGCACATGCTAAATGCAGAGTCCAATGACATAGAAAGTCTTACCACACCCTAAAGACCTGAAACATTTTTTTCTGGCTGTTTGGGGAATAACTAATGAATAACAGGGCTAAATTAAACTCTTGCTTACTACATCTATTCTCATTTTAGGCATTCACTTCCAGTATAGGCTACAGTCTACTTGTATTTGAAGTAGTCCCACTACATTAATAGTATGAAAAATCAGTTTGGGATGTGTGAGGATTGCCTGGAGGTGCAACTGGAAACAATAAAAATACCCTTTGATTTTCTAATAGCAGTTCTTTAATAAGAAGATTAACAACTTCAGAGTTTAATCACCTAAACCTAGGAGTCTGACACCGTCAGTAGTTTCAATATTGTACTGTAAAATGAAAGTTGCACATTCATTACCTAAAAGCAGGTTTCTCTATAAGAATTTGAGATCATAAAAATACTAGCAAGAGAAATAATTTATCTAGGAATAAAGCTGAAAACTTATATGAAATCAAACTGCAAATGGAATATTAGGGATATCGTAACTATATACAGAATCCATTTGGTTGTAGTACAGTGATATCCTTCTAAATTACATTAGTGCTTTAAGCCTAAGCTAACTAACTTTGATTCTTCTATGTATGAAGAATGAACTACAGTGCATCATAAGCAAACTCACTAATTACAAATTTGTTCCTACAGTGCCTTGTTAGCCTGTGAGGCATGCAAAGCCTAGCAAGATTCAATCAATTAAGTGTACAGACAATGCCTCTCTTCCCTGACCTTCAAAGAGGAATCGAACATTTAGGTATGAATGGTCAGAGAAAAACACTGGAGAAAGATACCTCTGCTTTTCTAAAGCCTAGCCGATGAGGACATTAAATGCTCTTTAAAAACTCTATAGGTTGGGTGTCTTTCACAGAAAAACAAGGAATCCCAGAGACACGTGGAAATGAATAGAACTATAGAAATGGTTATTGCATTTCTCTTCTTTTAAGTTTTCAATGAAATATTGGGCAACCAAATCTGGCAAAAACAATTCTTTTGAAGTGCTTGTTAAGACAAAATAAACTATGCTAGTTCTGCTGATAGCCTAATTTAGTAATGAACAGTGTTACTACAAAATATATACTATTTTCACTAACACACATACTTAGAAGTGAACCTGTACTGGTACGGTTCTAGAACTAAGCCTACGAAAGCTTTCCTCACTTGTCCATGCTATTTTTCTGTAGAAAGAGAATGCTTGTGATGAAGGATGTCTTTAAATTCTCCACAGAAATTAATCTGATTAAGTTTCCAAGTCAGCCCTCAGAGCAGTTTCATAATTTATTCTTTCAGAAGCATTTATTTAGTAGCATAAGCAGGAGTCAGACACTTGGCTATACTTATAAAAATTTTTTTCAGCTACCACTGCATATTTTAGTTGCTAAATCCCTCATGGAAAACAGTTGCAGAAGTGGCACTGTATTAGCACCACTAACTATTCTGATGCATGTCACATGTCCTATGAAGTATAGTTCAACATTTAATATTAAATTAACTAAAACAAAACCATTTTTTATAATGGGTACCAAGAGAAGAGAGTTATTTGGACTGGTTAACTCCAAACTGCTGTAGATAACCAGTCTTCAGCAAGAGTTAATATACATAACTGACAAAGTGATGCAAAACTTGAATACAAGTTAACTGTATTTAACTTTAGACGAAAATTAGTTCAGCTGTACCTTTTGTCAGCTGCTCGTTATCATACAACCTGGTATAAAAATATAAATAACTTCATGTACTATTTTCTAGACCACCTCTTCAGTATTCAGTTGATGAATACAGATTCTTTTGCTCAGTATGTAACTATAAGCTTTCTAAAACCAGAGTCTGAATTCTGTTTTTCACAGTCCTGAATTGTTAAAGTCATCTTTCTGCCAGAAATTTTTCTAACACTGAAGCAGAGCCGTATTTTATGCATCAGATTTCAACACTGGCCTTTAAATATACTGTCAATTTTTACAGCACGTTGTAAAGACCAAATCTGAATGAGTGATAAGTTTCTTTTTCTTTCAGTCACCAATGCATGAAACTTTGTTTATTCATTTTGCATGCCTTCTGGAAAAGGAAATACCTTAATAATTAATATGTATCATGAGATTACATTTCTACTTTCTACCACTTTCTACCACATGTGCATTAGAGGCTACAAACGCGACTCTCCTAGGCCCATCTTCTGCATTTTCATGGTGCACTTCATGCTGTTGTGTCAGTAAAGCACAACATACCTCTTGCCCACCCTATTTAGGTTTGAATGATTTTTTTGCAGTGGAGGAGAACTTTCAGATTATGCTTTTGTAAAAGATAATGGCACCTAACCCTTGTCTAAAATGGGAGACTTGGAGAAAACAATACAAAGGTATAGGTAAGTTATTCAGCTCATTATTATGATTTTTTTCAAGTGGTAGCTACCAGCCCCTAGGTATCAGCCTTGCAGAGTTATTATTTTGCACAGCACCATCTGGCTCTTTGGCAAACCCTCAAACAGCTGGAGTTGCCTCTGGCTCTGTTAATTAATGACAGAGTAACCAACCACTTGAGAGCAGAGTTTTGGAACAGCCAACTGCCTCCCTCCTGCTTTTAAACAATGCCTGTGCTACAGAAGGTTTTACTACTTAGAACTATAAGAATTGAAATATTATGATCTTCTACTTATTTCTTTAATAAAGCGTGATTGGGCATTTTCTACAATATGGTGTCTACAGTGGTGATTTTAATCACATTCACTTATTGATTTTTTCAAGTATGGACCTAAAAATTCAGTCTTAAAAGAAAGTTTATCCTTGCAAACATTTCTTTTAAATTTTGTTTCATCTTACTTTCACTTTTCTGACTTCTTTTCCTTCAGTGCTCTACTGGTTTCCAGAGTAAGCTTTGTTCACAGCAACAAGAAGAATTTATCCTAGAATTACTACAAATATCTAAAATGAGTGATAGACTACATTCTCACTAGGAAGGAGAATTTTGTTTAAGGGAAAGTACATCAAGTTTAGAGAATTCTTTCATATACATGTTAGCCAAAAATATTTTCAACTATGTTTCAGTTAAACATGTTACTCCACCAGTTTTGTTCTTCTTAAACTTTGTCACTGAGCTATTTCCTCTTTGCATTGTTTCTACCTCTATCAGCCAGGGAAAAAGAAAAAAAAAAAAAAAAGAAAAGAGACGCCTTTGTACAAGGAGGCCCAGTGGTCTAGAACCTGATGCTACAATAATGTCTTTGCTCTCCTAGTGAACATCTTGCAATCAGTGTAAACTGCAGGGCACTTCCATGCAGTTTCACAAAATTGACAACTCCTTCCAGGAACAAACTGTTCACACTATCCAGAAATGAAACAAGATTATCCATTACATGAAACAAGATACAAAATACCATACTTCTACAGCAATACAAAATTACCTATAGTCAATACTGTGAGCTTATCACACCTAAAATGGTTACAGAAGCTGAAATTTGTGTCAAGCAGGGCTTGACTGCTCAGAACATTTTGCAGGTAAGGCATCCACACCTTCTCTTATAACCTATTACGTGAAGATGCCAAAACAAAGCTTTATAAAGTTCCTGTCGTGGTTTTGCCCACCAGCCCATCCCTGGGGCTGAGGATGGTTTTGTCCAGGTAATTTCTGGACAAAAAGGCCAATCAAAAGTCCAGTGACGCCTTTGCTAATTACATCTTCAAGAAAAGGGAAGAGAAGGTTTGTTGGTGCAGCTGAAATTAGAGGCAGCAGCCACGTAGGGGAGAGGAGTAGCAGACCCGAGCAGGGCCAGACTCCCTCTTCCCCCGGCTTGGGCCGGGGTGAGGGGAGCAGGTGTAGCACTGAAGTCCTCCCTTCTCTCTTGTAAGAGAGTGAAGAAAAAAAAAAGTTTAAAAGACGAACTGCTTGGACAGAAACTGCTGTGGAACAATTCCAGCGAAGAGATAAGGGATCTCCAAGGTCAAAACTAGCAGCTGGAGGAGAGAGAAGAAAAGTTTGAAGGGGGGAGAGCTGCTTCTTCCCCCTTTCGCTCGCTCTCTCTTCAGCAGGGAAAAGACTGAAAAGTAAACCCTGCTACTTGTAAAAGTTTGTTGGAGTAAGGAGACCCCCCACGCAGCTGATAGAGGAGTCTGTGGATGTACCAAAGAGAACCGAGACTTCATGAGAAGGACTGAAGTGAGGCAGAGTCCTGGTGGACATTTGTGACCCTGAGGGAAACCTGTGCTGGAGCAGTGACGACTCAGGTGGGATACTGGGATCCGTGTGTGTGTGGATCCATACTGCTGTTGAAGATTTTGTGATCCTGAGAAATCTCATGCTGGAGCGAGACGGCCCAAGTGAGATGTTGGGATCCCTGTGTGTATGGATCCATGCTAGACCCATGCTGAGAAGTCTATCAAGGACTGTTCTCCCATGGGGAGGGACCTCCATAGGGAAACAGGGGTGAACTCTTCAGCCATTATCCCCTGTAACCCTGTGGAAGAAGATCCATAGAAGATCCATTGCAAGCCTATGGAAGGAAGACCCTTCGGGACCTGGGTAACGCCCAGCCTTCGGTCTTAGCCCAGGAGGGGAGTAAGCCCAGCCCTGGAAGCCAACACAGAGCAAGAAAGAGAGAAAAAAAGTTCCAACTGCAACGAGAATACTGCTGCTACTGAAGATGCATTACTAGAGAGAGAGAGCTGGAACTCCGAAAATAGAGAATGAGACTACTTCTCCTTGGACTAGTATAAAAGGGGAAGAAGTATTTCTGTAAATATATAGCACTTCAACTTGAATAGAAATTGTTGTAGATATAGTTCTTTAGTTTTTAATTTATTAGTAGTTTTTGTTTTACTAGTAATAAATGTTTATACTATTTGCCCCAAACCCTGTCTCTCTTTTGTCTGCAAAAACCTTCTCTCAACTAGTAGTAATTGTGTGGGGAGTGGAAAGCAAATTGACCCAAAACAAAACCACGACAGTTCCATAAAACACTTCAGATTCATACAAGCAAAAGAAGCAAAATATGACATTTTAATAGGACTTGTATTCTAAAATGTAAACTTTTTATTTTAAACATTAATGCCAAACCAAATAGTGCATTAAAATATATTTACCCATTATATGTTTCAGAAACACCTGCGAAAGGTTCATTCCTGCATTTGGCAAATAAAAACACTGTGTTTAATAGCAGGGCCACTGAACAAGTGCTTATCATGAACTTGATTATGCTTCTCAAATTCATTTTGCACTTGGAAACCAAGATGCCACTTATGACTTGGCCTAGTACTGCTGCTGGAACTAACACAAGTCCTGGAGGAAAACAAGACACAAAAATGCAAGATATAACTGTGAGGCAATTAAAAGTGCAATTTTATAAGAAAAAAAAAAAAACCAGTTACCTGTAAAATGCAATCCACATGGTGTCACTGTCAAACTATACTAACAGAATCTGATTGCATGAGTCATTTATTCTACCCTTACATGACCTTTAGCCTTTCCAGAGCTTACATTGACAGTATACTTTACAGCTGTCCAAAACCTGACTTCAGCACAGTCAAACTAGTAGTATTACATATTGGGCAGGAATCTCTGAACACCAGTAGGCCTTTTCACTTCATGAAAATACTGAAGCAATGAAAGGGCATTTTGTGTCTTTTTTCACATGTCCATGTTCTTTGTCATACATGTGTAATAAACTTGTTAGCAAAAGAACATAACTACTATTATACAAGAGACAGTACAAAATGCAATGAGGCATCTACTGAAAGATTTAAAAAAATCTAGGTCAGTGAGCCAGTTTTGCTGTTTGAGGCTAAGTTGTCCACAATGATTTATCCTCTTTGCTCTATTAGTACTCCAGATAAATAACTGAGCATTTCTACATCACTAATCTACAAAACAACACAGAACTCAGTATAACTTGCACTGACCCGAGACAGCTAACTTCAAAGACAGTTCAAATACAGTTGCAGAACTGCACAGGTCACAATCAATCCCAGTCAAAGGTAGTTTTAGTAGTTTTCATGGTCATTGGTAACAGGCTAGCTAGCTCAGTTCAGGTACAGACAGCTTTCAACATTAGTGTAGCCATTTCTTTAAAGCTATGCCTTTAATCATCATCAATAAGCACTATTAATATTTTTGACTCAAAGACATTCAAACAAGGTCTATGGACATAAAAAGCAACACTCATTTTTCTGCTTCACTCCTGGTTATTGTTTAACAAATGAGCATATATTCCAATCTATTTCTATGTAAAATCCGAACATACTATTCCTGGCTTCAAATCAAAGTGACAGTACTATATCTAGTATTGTTCAGAGCAGTAAGTCAGTCAGTCAGAAAGTCTCTCCCAAACATTTTTGTTGGAGAATGAGCAGCTCTACCTTATCCTTATATTGCAGCACTCCACAGCTTGGCAAGACGTGTTCTAGAAGCACTGAGTCTACCATAATGCAAGCATCTGTGGGCTATTATGGATATTTCTGCCTTGATCTGGTTGCAGTTCTTGGGAAGTCATCGTGTCAGAGTTAATCATGTAACCATACTGAGTACAGCTCTTCCACCCAATTTTTCTGTTTCTCTAAAACTCAACTTTTCATAGAATTCTACCTATTACTTTTGTATATCAGGTAATAGGAATAAGTGACAGCAAGCCAACTACAGAAACTGTTACACAGTTGTTTTATGAAATATCCTGATTAGTCATTTTATTGTTAACTACCTCACTGTAACATTATTGCAGAATTGAAAAAAGAAGGGTAAAGCTAATGCTACTTCAGCTGATTTTAAGTAAGGAAAATTAAACGTTTTTCACCAAGCATAAGAAAGGAATAAACTACAATCTCATCAGCACACAAATTTCTCATTCTACTTCCAATATGAGATTCGACAGTCTTCAAAAAAACCTACAGACAAGTAGGTTTGCACCCCTGATGAATTAAGTATAATTTAATACTTATTAATCTACAAGTTAAAACTTAAGTTTTCACAATGCAGGCAACAAAAACAAAAACACTCTTTACGATGTGAAAACTGCATTCCATGTAATTACATTTACAAATATCTCAGGCAAACATGATACCCATATAATCTTCCACCATGTTAATGAGGTGTTCAATACAATTTATCTAAGACTTGTAAGTAAAAAGCCACATTACCTCCAAGAGTTGCTGAAAAACTCGACGTCTTTCCAAACTGATTTTCTATAAACTTCGGTAGAAATGTGGCAAATCCAGTGGTAACTAAAGCTTCTGAAGAACTGGCTATTATTAGACACATAAGCACTGGATTCCTCAACAGTATCTATGGAGAGAAATTATCATAATGCTCTGGAAATCATTTGATTTTGGTACCAACTAAAATAGAAGTCACTATATTTTAAAGTAGATAGTCTAAGCAGAACTTCAGTAATATGCTTTTCTGCTTTAACAACCTCAAGTATCAACAAAATTAATATTCATTGAATTATCAGTAGCATTAGAGACGTCTATCACAACACTTTAATAAAGAAGCAATTACCTTTTTAAAGATCTATAGATTACATGAGAAAGAATTTCATTCCTCAGAATATACCATTCTTAGCAAATTTCAGATTTTTCTTACCAGAAGAGATACAGGAAAGTCTTTAAAATTTTTTCCAATATTCTTTATCCGAACCAGGGCTTCACTTCCATCATCATGAGTTTCAGAGACTTTTTCAGCCTGTATTTTTGCTGTTCCTACAAAAAGTCATTTTTATCGACAATGAAAACACTGAATACCTGTGCTCATAGACTTAATGTCAAAAAGGCAGAAAAAATAATGTTTCCTTTACTTGGAAAAAGTAGTTCAGATATTGCAGGTCTTTTAGAGTGTTTTACTCGTAGAGATTTATAAAAAGATCAATAATAAATTGAAAGGAGAATTTTGTTGAAAGCATCATGCTTCCACTGGAATATCCTGGTTGCAATAAGATATTATCAGGAATATCTTAAAATCTTCGGAGTATGCTGAAGCCCACCCAATTTTTTTTTTTTTTTTAATCATCCTCACTTTCTTCCCAGGTACCTACTTCATTGTTTCTTTCCTCCCTTATTTCTCTTTCAATATTAGTATACTAAGTTCCTTTGGATGCCCTTCTAACGGACTCCTAGATACTATCTACCTGAAGAGAGATTATATTCTAAGTATCTCTCTAGAAGACTGCTCAGGAATATTTTGATTCATGCTTTATTATTCCATCCAAACTAATAAAAACAGAGTAAAAGACAACAGTGCATGAGTTAAGTCAATAGAGTTTCCACATTATTCTTGGTGGGTAACCCAGCAGCTTGAAATGTAGTTCTGGGTGCTTAGATGGAAGCATCTTCCAAAATTTGACCATCAGTTTCCACATTCAGGTACCTGTTTCCAGTTTTACTGAAAAAGAACCATGGAATCCTGGAATGGTTTGGGTTGAATGGGACCTCAAAGCTCATCTAGTTCCAAATCCCTGGCCATGGGCAGAGACACCACAACAAGATCATCCTTCTAGTCCATTTGCCTTATTTTAAAGGCTACATATTGGGGGGAAAAAAAAAAGTATTTAGCAGATTTTAGCCAAAGATAGTTAACCAAGAAATGGAATCAAAGAGGAAACACCCAGTCCAGCGGTCTACAACCCATAAATATAAACAAATTGCTCTTCCAAACTAACACACTATTGCTAAACCTTTACCTGGGAGGTGCTTTGGAAACATTGAAAAAGGTATTATAAGAAGCCAAATTGCAAAAAAGCATGCAAGAAATCCTATCCACCATGCTCCAAGCCAACGTGGGTCATCTTGATCCACCTTTGTACTGGAAAAACAATTCAGAAAAAGCAGGTTTATCATTCTGAATTTCAATCAGCAATTTCAGATGTCATGAGCTGGAATACTTATTCTTAAAACCAATTTAACAGAAAGCCTTTTAATATCATTTTCTTGTTTTCTACATCTATTAAATTTTTTGTTTGCTTTTGTGTACATTCACAGGGTCTATTATAAAAATATTGCATTCTACCAAATATAGGTTTCATCTCATTAGTAAATGTCATTCTGATTTAAAGTCTACTCTTTGGCCCTGACTTCAAGATCTTGAAGCATTATTATGATACTGAAAAAGCTGGGTTTTGAAAGAATCTTCATAATCAACAAGTTATGTCAAAGCCAATCTGAAGTTCAAAACGCCATTGTATTGATCTGAAGGCCCTAAAACACAGGAAATAAAAACCTAAATGAAGTTGTTGGCTTGGACAGTAGTAAAATTTATAGCATTTTTTTAATAGTAGGCTATTACTCAACTGTTAGATTTTTCTCACAAGCTCTTCTCCAGGAGTTAAGCAGCAGCATCCTACCCATCACATTGCAATTGAGGGAAACTTTTGCACAAGAAATCAATAGCTGCAGTTTAACTCTAAACAAGCAAGTAAACAGAAGACAAAGCATTTTTTTTTACTTGGTTTAAAATAGCTACTATCTAAAAAGCTAGAACTAAATATTTGCACTATGAAGAAACTTGCACGCATAATGGAATTACACTTCCCACTGTGGGAAGTAATTCACTTAAAGCCTTTATGAGTGCAACTTCCTTACAAGTTAATAAAGCTCTTGCAAATACAGTATTTTCTCAAAATACCCAACTTTCTCCTCACAGGGAGAAAAGCTGAAGATTTCAATAAAAAATATTAGAAAACAAAAATAGAAAGCAATAAACTAAGTTGTATCTTACCTTTCTGGGATCTGGATATCAATATAAACATTAAGCAGCTGCCCTCCTGCAACATATCCAATAGCAGGACCCAGCAGAGACATGGCATAGGCAATTCCTAGAAGAGAAAATACATTGAGTCTGCCATAACTTCTTTTTTTCAAGCTTTCTTTTAATAAAATTCGTAAATCAACTTCAGATGACATTTCTGTAATTCAACGAGTTCTTTTTACTCTCATTACTTCTACTGCAGCATGCAGAAGACAAAAATTTATACTTGTGCCTCAACAAGGAAACTTGCAGCTCTCTTTAAAAGCCGCAACTTAGAGCTTCAGCAAAAAACGTCTCATTAACTTCATCCTTAAGCACTATTAGACTGCCATTTGCACCTACCTTTTGTGCCTACATTCAAAAGCTAGATTGGGAAAAGGTTTAAATGAAAGTAGGGGCACCAGATGTTAACAGCACATGACCAAAATCTTGAAGAATCTAGTTATTTGTATATTTCAGTCTTAAGTATTTTACATCTTTCAAGACTAGAAGACAGGGTTCCATTAAAATGTCTGACTGGAGTAATATCTGCCTTAAAACACAAAGCCAAGGCTCTTGACAGCTCCTGACAGTACTAAAAAAACCAAACCAAACAAACAAACCAACACACAAATACCAACAACAACAGCAACACATACCAACAAAATTCAGACACATCATCAAAAAATTTAAAAAGCCAAAAAATAAACCAAGCCACCAAACAAAACCAAACCCCAACCTGCAAAATAGTAGGTGTAATCATATCCTGCTAAAAAGTACAAGATCTTGTCAATATCACAGATTTCTGTGGCAGTTTAGCACTCACTGCTATCAGGAGCACTCTGCAGATTAAGGCTTGCAACTAACAGAAACAGATCTGAAATAACTAGTAAACATGCATTCTTACTGCTGATATTCTATGCTGTTTCCCCAGGTTGAAGAATCTGGATTTCTGATGTTTCCAAAGTGTCTGGATCCTGAGTACTTAGTATTAATTTCACTCTAGTTAGACAGCAAGAGGAAATTATGGGGGAAGCAGGAAGGTGAGAAGGGTACAAGAGGGGAAAGCAATGCAAAAGGTTACGCTCAAGTCAAAATAAATACTGAGTAAACATATCCCAGGTTTTTCTGTGTTTTGGAAATAGTGACATGCCCATCAGAACTTTCTGTAGGATAAATGTGAACTTAACTCAGAATTTCAAACCAAGCTTAAAAGATGCCTATTTCCTCCTATACATCACTCAGTTTAAATACCATTTGGAATTGCTTAACTTTTCAGTGGCTTCAGTTGTTGATGTTCCAGTTTAGCAAGAGCAGAACAGTCTGCACAAAAATGTGCCCAGTTTAGAAGAGAAAGAAAATACCAACTTTTGAGTTGCAAGTCTATAGTCAAAAGACACTATCAGCTATTTAAAGAAAGTTTTAGTGGGTTCTTTGTTTGTTTTTTGTTGCCTTGTATAAGCCTCATTGCATTAGGCAAGGCAACACAATATACTTTAAACCCTTAATGCACTGCATAAAAGCAAGAAAAAATTAAGGCTTAAGGTAGCTACCTGCACACTCACATTCCAATTTTATTATATTAGGCAGAATACACTGCTCTTCCTAACTCAACAGATGCCTGAAGATTGTTCATACATTAGTTTATTATATTGGTCTTTTTTAGTATGAACACTGAGATAACTCTCCTGAGATTTCAAGTCAGTTCTTAATCCCCCAATCATGCAGACAGGCCTAATTCTGCTTTATTTATTTCATTGGCTTCAAGGGCAGGGATGGGGGGGAGGGAAATGAAGAAAAAGTATAATAGCAGCAAATAGCAGTATAATTTTGGTTTTGTTATTTTAGATATATCATATGCAACTATTGTATTTGTTGGCATCAAAAGAAGTGGCTTGTCTGGAACAAACGTGAAAGAATTGTATGCAAATGGCTGATAATTTCAATTTTGCCCTATAAAATCTCACCTGGAAACCAGTTCAGGAATCTGAGGTGCCTCGAATTTATCCTGAAAGTTACCAGTATAGCTAAAATGCTTCTATCAGCTTACACACAAAATGGGGGAAACAAGTAACTTTAAACCCACAGAAAACACACTTAGACTACAGTGAACTTGGCAGTAAAAATGTACATCACCCAGAGAATGATGACTGAAAAAAGTTAAAAACTATTGCTAAGAATTAAATGTTCCTTAGCTTTTCAACAGCCCCAGTAAAGCATTACCATTGCCTTGAATGAAGGAAAGATGCCTCCAGCATGTCCTCCTGAAGTGCCAGATTTGTACATGCCTAGAGAACTGCACTGATCACATAGTGCACAGCAGTATCTCTGCACTGAGTTGACAGTTTAATAATAGAAGTAAATAAAATTGTTAAAGGATACAGTTAAAGGATACTAGCTACTGACCTAATTGATATGCAGTATTTTTCAATGCCTGTGACACTAAAAAGCAAGCCTTTGCTACAGCCTATTCTGTTGTTAACAGACAGGCTACATTAACCACAACCATTTTCAGTTATTGGCATCAATAAGTAACAGGAGAGGTGCTCAAAGTAACTTTTTCATGCTCTACAAAGTAAAATTTGAAAAGACTTGATACTTCGAGCAGACTAATACCTAAATTGCCCAGTAACTGATGTGGAAACACTTTATACATATGAGTAAACAATTACAAGGTTTTTAGAGTAATTCATAAAAGCATTTGGAAGGCATTGCATTTATGATCAATCCAAACAACATGTTATAAACAGTTTAAAAGTTACCTATATAAAGGGAGGACTTGTGTTTTGGGACACTATCATCAATAAAAGCTGTTCCCAAAGTATATAGCGGAGTTCCTCCAACTCCCAGCAGCAGCTGTCCCAGAATGAAGACATACATATACTTATGATGCAAAGACTTTGTGCTGGCATTGCAAGTTACATTAGCAGACATGGCTTCTGGAGCTTGACATGTGTCTGAAAAACAGAGACAACAAGACTTTACGATTCTGATACTCAGCTCATCACAGTCCAGCTGAAGAAAAACCTGTACTGAAAGCTAAACTACAAATGAAGCGCTGTTATGTCAGGCTCCCACTTCAATTTTCACACCTTTTAAGGTATCCTATCTGGCAGAGCCAAAGTTTATATCCCACAAAAGAAATACTGTTATGGCTTGGTTCTTGTTTCCTCACCAGGAAGGTAAGATAAATGAAACAGCCTTATTAAAATGCTTTGCCTTGTTGAAAGCACTACTTAGCAGATTTATGGGGAAAAAAATTTGACAGAGCAGCCTAAACAACCTAGTGAAAGTTGGACTGCTAGAAAGTGCAGTCAGTCACTAGCAAAAATAGCCCTCCCTTCTCATTCACTCTTTTGAGAAATGTTTCCCTAGGAAAAAAGAAAACCCACCTTGAAAACCTACACCACTATCTCTCATAGAGCACACACACTGCCACCTCTCCAGAACAGGTAGTTAAGGTAAAGCCTCTGTACTTGTGCACACAAAGAGGAAAGCAGCGGTGCAGCAGCATAAGGTTGCGTCTGCTCCTGTAATGTTTGGTATGACAAGAAGGGAAGAGAAAAGAGGAACTGATGACAGGGAGTATATGTTCTCTTCCCCTTACTACCACTGCACTTTCAGTAATAGTGCCAAGTGACAAGATAAAAGAGAAGCATGGTTCTTTTTTTCCACAGAAGAGAATAAAACTCTAAGAAAGAAGATAAACTCATCAGTTTTGTGGGAATAAGCCACACTGAACAGATATATGAAAACATCCTTCAGATCCAACAAGCAGATTGATTCATTCACACTACTTCACCACAGAATTATTACATCTTTTTTTCTTCCTCAGGTCCTCTTACATTTGAAAAGATTTTTTTTACTTAAGCAAAGAAAGGGCAAGTTCAATCCACACTCTGGGCTCACAAAATGAAGTACAAGGAAGTCCTTGCCACACAGCAGGTATTCAACCAAACTGTCTACACTGCTGTTATAGATACATGCACGGGCTTTATCATTACTCCCTGTAGCTCACAACAGGTGATACAGTGCTGTTGCACAGAAACAGGACAACATATGGGATAACAAACATCAAGAGGAGGAGTCAAAGTTTTTCGTCCTTTTCACTTAAGAAGAATCCTAGGTAATCTGTCCCAGTGTTTGACTGTCTTCACAATAAAATTATCTTCGTAGTGTCAAGCGAAAAACTACTATTCACATTTGCTATGGGAGACATATCGAAACAATTAAATTTTTAAAATAAAACCCGAGGTAGAAGTTTAAAGGTGCACTGCTTATAGCACCTGCAGTTTTCACAGTCCCCTCTGCCATTTCTGGTTAATCAAAGTTGGCTGATTCCGCTATGGACACACCACCAGGTGGAGCCCCTGACTGAGGCACCGGCGACTCTGCAATCTGGAAAAGTTATCAGAACAAACAGCTGGTCACACCTAGGCTACACATCGGAGTCTGAAGCTTCTGGGGATTAGAAAATAAATGTTTGCTGTGGCTAAAAAGTTTTAATAATTGGGCGACCATTCATTAATAACTTTTTCAATATGAAATTTAACTACTTCTAGAAAGTGGTATTAAGATAAATAAACATCAAATAGTTTTGTAGAGTAGGATATGTATATACTCAGAATAAAAGCAAAGTAATGTCTCAAGGTAAAACATTAAGTTTCACCAAGTCTGTAAGCCTTATACAGTAGGTTATATATATTTTGTATTCCAGACAAGATCTATTTATTAACCTGACGGTCAAATTAAAAATTACATTGAACTGTACTTGAAATTATCCTGCAGGTAAAAACTCTCTGTAGTGGCATAAAGCAGCTAAACATAAATAATCAAGTAACCAATTAGTAAAAAGAGCTGTTCAGAAATAAATTAGATAGTAGATTTTAATACAAAGCATCAAATAAAAGTTTTATAGAAACTTTTTTTTAACTACTCATTCAAACAAACAATCAAAACGGAAGGTTTTGAGGGTGTGGTGCTAATAAATTCCACAACCAATTGTATAGTTAAGATGCTTCATCAACATCAGAACTAGCTAAACCAGACATCCCATGATCCTGTACTTGTCAGTTAAAGGATGCCATTGCACAGCGCCTGAAGGTTTATGTTGACTCTGTCACAGTGCATTCCCTACATTTAGTCATTTATCTTTGATAGTGTTTTGTTTAAGTAGCTTAAGTTCTTAAATCTCTCACCACAGTCACAGCATAGGCACCTGCATTACAACAGTCAAAACAGCAGGAATGTTGTCAGCTGAAAATGCCATGGTGGAGACACATGCCTTTTGAAATGTAGAATTGGTGGGGAACTTTTAAAAGTCCATGTAGAACATCTCCCTAATAAGGTATCAACATGTACATCCATATTCAATGGGAATGTTTGATCAAACAGTAACGTATTCTTTGAGATTTCAACTGCATTTTGAAAGGAGAGATCAGATGGGATAGTTGGTCTTTTCTCTCACACTGTCAGTATCATGCTTTAATTAAAAAGAAAAAACTGCAATCAGGTTGAAACTTATATATCAAATTCAGATCCCTTCCATACTACAGTGAAGGAGGAAGTACAATACTGAAACCAAAATTGTAGAGAAATGGGACTGTAACAGAGCCAGGAGCAAGTAACCTGTTTTCCCTCTATTAAAAGGCAGCAAATAATCATCTGCTCACAGTCCTCAAACACTAAAGACTCTTTTCTTTTGGACTTGTTCAGTTAAAAGTTCAATTAATTTCCATTTCAGATCCTCATTTATTAGATAGGGGAAAACAGCTTGCCAAACTTGTTTAACTAATGTCTGGACAGCTCATGCAAGTGTATGACATGATCAACACTAAAGAAATTAATTTGAGAATCAAATCTTTCATCAGGTTGCTTAACAGCTACTGATTTTTTTAAGTGAGCACTCTAGTATGCTTAGTCATTGGAGGCGTAAATCTGATTGAACATTGCAATAACAATTAAGTCATCCTGCTTTAAACATATCTGAACATTTCTGTATTAGTTACAGGTGTGCCACTGAGTTGCAATACAAACCACACTGCACTAATCACACTGCACTGAAGTCTTTTATGAGAAAAGTTATGTAAGAACTGAGATCTCACTACTCCCATGATTTAAATACTGCTTTGTTCAGTACAGTACTGCCTCTTATCTCCATTTCAAATAAATCCACAAGTTTTAATCAACATCTTTTAAAAGAACTTAAAGAAACTTGTTAATGAACAAATCAAGATGCCTTTAATGGTTCAAAACCCCAGAGAACTGCAAAAAGTAGTCACCTTTCAACAAGATGGCAAGTCTAACTTTTTTGACTACAGTCAAAGCTTTACTTTGACACTTATTCTACATCACTGATCTAACTTGATTCCAATTCACAAATAGATGCCAGACACTTTTCTTTAAAGTGAATTTTAATTGCATATAACAGTGCAAGCAAAAAAAAGGCATTTTATTCAAATGCTGCTAATGAACAAGAACCAGTATTAACACTCAGATCACTTCTGTTCAACAAAGTTCACGGTGCAGAGTTCTGTAAGTTCTTGAACTTACAGATTCACAGAATCATTACTTTCAGTGTCACCAATAGTAGTCTATTTTAGGATTTTAACAGAGAATAATTACATTGTACCAAATTAAGAGTTGCACCAAGTCACTACAGAGATTCTTTTTGTGTCTGTGTGTAACAAAGATAAGCTTACCTTCAGGTTTAGCTCCATAATGGTATTTTCCAACACTGAAGTGTGGTAAGCAAAACACAAGGGAGCCCAGTCCTAGCATAAATGCTGAGAAAGCAAGCCATCGTGGTTTGTGCCCTCTTTCTCCGAAGAAAGATACAAACAGTGACAACATGCAAAAAGAAATGTCATAGCTTGCAGAGATCAAGCCAGTCAGGGAACTGTTCAACTCATAACGCTTCTCAATTGTTGAAATACTAATGTTAACCAGGCCATTTACCACAATACCTACAAAAATAAAAAAAAAAAAAAGGAGATAATTAGTCAAAGATACATTAATTTAATAGCACTGCAAGGGTAAACTTACCATTGTGTGATGGAAAGGTTAAAATTAATATATTTAGAAAGCTCCTTTCTAAGTTATTTCTTAGTTTTAAAATCTAGGTATATAGTAGATCAACACAGTGCCAGTTTAAGCCAGCAAAATTGCACAGGACCTATTCAATTTCATTCCCCTGTGGACACTCAATTATTAAGCCATATACCATGCCTCAAACTCTTTTCATGTATTAAGGTTCCAGATTCTGTTTGAAGCACAGATTCCAAACAGAATGCATTATAGCATAATAAGATACAGTACAAGTTAAAAAGAAATTAGTTAAGGTTATGGTTTGCACTAGAATACAAGCTATGACTGAAGTAAGTTCAGGACATAGGTTTCAAAATATTGTCAAAAAACATGAATTTCCTCCTGCCACCACAAGGGAAGATATAAGAAGGCTTTTGAATAGACATACTTCCTCTATAATTGAAAAAAAAAGCTATTTAAAAATATTTCAGAACTGTTCCAGAGCAACTGAGATGATTTACTTTAACTGAGAGAGAGAGAAAAAAAAAAAAAAAAAAAAAAAAAAAAAAAAAAAAAAAAAAAAAAAAAAAAAAAAAAAAAAAAAAAAAAAAAAAAAAAAAAAAAAAAAAAAAAAAAAAAAAAAAAAAAAAAAAAAAAAAAAAGAGTTGGTCCTCTTAATCTTATAGTTCCCAGAAGCAAAAGTATGGAATGACCCAGAAAAAAAGGGATTGCACAAGCTGCCCTGCTGAAGCACAAATGAACCACAAAAAAATAAAAAGTATTCAAAAGTAGAAGCCAGGAAGCTGCAACTGCTAGTGCATGTTCTTTTCTACAAACCCACTGTCTGTAGATTCTAACTTGAATCTCCCATCCTGCTTCATATTCTGTTTCTATGTGAAACACCAGGTAGTTAAACTTTCAGGATTTTGCTTTTAACAAAACAGGATTATATTACAAGAGAGAGTAATAGCAGTACTGCTTAACAGTGTTAGACAACTTCATCACAGTCTAATTAAACTGTGTCCCTAATACAATATACACCTGAAACAAAAGTTAGGAAGTTTTGGACTCACAGTTGCAAATAAGTTTGAGTTACATAACCTCAGAGATGACTGACGAGCCTCTCTCATGACACAGGCCTTACAGTTATTCTTGCCCGTTCTAAAATTCAAACATGATTCTCTATTGTCATTCTACAACCAGAACAGAAGGAATTGTGACAGCAATAGACGTAAGTTACTTTTCAGCAAGCATTGTACCATCCAGAAATACAACTATTGAGGCAAAATTTCAACATCTTAGAGTGTTCCAACACACTGAAAAACATTTCTTCAAATCAGCCAGCTGTTTTCTAATCCCCACCACAGGCAAACATTTCAGCTTTCTATAAGGAGGCAGCTCTTGGCACAATCTTAATTCCAATACCCTACCTATGGCTTCTTTATTTAAAGGTTGACTATTCTACCTATCAGTCAATAACAGAAGTACTACAGTGTTCCTCCACTGCCATTGGTTATACATTTGGCAACTTTTTCCTATTAAGGAGCACTTAGCATAGAACAATAATAGCATGAAGGAATGAACAAACAACTTTTTCCCCTATTTGCCAGCACCTCAAACATTTACTAAGGCCTTGAGACATTCATATGAAGCAAGTGTGCTACACAGCAAACGGATTACAGAGCTAGAAGGCATTGTCTTTTACTGTAATTTAAGTCATCACCTTCAATTTGCATCCTAAAAGCCATAAAACCTTGTAGTTAATTTTACTGGATAATTAGATTTCATCTGTAAAAACACAGATGTGATAAAAGGCAGCCTAACTCCTCCAATGCCATCATCTCGTACCTAATCTCCAAAGTCTCTTCAGAAAAGATGGAACCTGGCTGATACTTGATCTGAAAAACAAGTTCTGCAGGGACATCTCAACATTTAAAATCATAGTATAGAAACTATTTTTCAAGTCTTCTAAACCAAAACCTTATTCTCCCACCACATCTGTTAGAGATTTAGGTTCAGTGGGTACTGACCCATAAAATCCAGATTAATTATAAACCAACCTAATTTGCTCTAGTAAAACACGAGTATTTTTCCTTTATCCTTTCTTAAAAAAAAAGAAAAACAAAACAAAACAAAAAAAAAAACAAAACAAAACAAAAAAAAAAAACACCACCACCCTGCTCTGCAGTTATAAGCACGGTGGCTTTAATATAGTGGTCTACAGGTACACAAAAAAAATGAAAAGGCCTAATCAGCCTATTTGTGCTATTCCAATTTTTTAGACATATTAGAATGAACCAGTGTCAAACAGCAGTTCTGTTGTTTGTTTAATAAAAATTACTCACACAAGGAATAAACAGTCCTTCTTGTAGTCAAAATAGTGAGATAACTTCTACCTTGTTTGCTACTACTGCTATGAATTGCAGCACATCCAGTTACTGTATTACAAGATCCAACATATATTTATGCAACTCCAAGTGCTGTACAGAAAGCAGGTATTAGTCATGCAACAACATTCTACACAAAGTGTTTTCTATTCTGGAAATACAGGTTTCATACATACTTGAAACAGAAACAGCTAGAAATTACAAGTTCCATCTGGAATCTTCTGAGAAGCTGAAATACAGCATATCAGGTGCTAACAGTAATCTCTTTTCTAAAGCAGCTAGAAAACAACCTGATAAATACATGCTTTCAGTTAGATACACCCAGAAATCTACACACATGTACCAGGTCACTGCAGATAATCACCCACTATCTTCACTCATATAAAAAGACTAGAATAACAACTTACATTCATCAAAAGCGTGTTACAGATTACTTCATTAATCTTCAATACTATAAGTATTGAAGATTAAGTACCTAATCTTTTCTAGAGGTGTACCAGGAAGTTTAACACATATTTTTTATGTTCCTCAGTCATTGTTTCTGTAATCTGGAGGGTAAGTCAAATAATTAGACCCAAAACCACCACACAGCATTAGCTCACATAACTTCAAAATTCCAGTTGTATTTTCTATGCTCTTATCTTAAGACTGAAGCTATGGACCTGAATGTTTTCACAAAGCTTCACACACAGCACTGAATTTCTTGCTGATAATGACTCTTGTTTTTTCTTGCATCTCAAAAAGAAATGCAGCTCAAGTCTTTAGAACCCAATTTCCTTTCTTTGTTCTAACCAAAGGCTCTTGTTCAGAAAACCCAGGTAACATCAAGGATGCCACAAGACCTGTGATAGTCACACTTACATCAACTTCCAAAACCAACATCAGAGGTTTCCTTACATTAAAGGCCCTTAACTTGAACTATATTAGTTACCTGGCACACATATAAAGTTAGATAACAGGGCCAAGAGCTGGATAAGCAGCACAACCAACACTTATGCCTTCTTAAGGGGACAGAGATTCTTATGATACAAGATGTTTTTATGAATGCCAAACTACCCAGACTACTAACAAGAGAAAAACTTTAAATGACACAGACTTCATTATTCAGCTCAGCAACCAGATCACAACAGCAAACCAGATCTGAAGAAATTTAGAAGTGCTGAAAATATTCGAGCCACTTGGTTTAGTACTCTTAAGCCACTCAAAAAAAGATAGATGTGTATTCTAAAAGTCACCTACTCAGCTGCCATTGAAATCTGCTATGTAAAAACTTCTTCCACCTTTCCCTTTCTTTTTATTCATGAAGAAAATAAATTTGAGCTAACAGCAGAATAACTGTAACAATAATCACATCCTGATCCTACCAGCTGTAGCAAGACTTTTCAAATCCAAGTAAGGAAAAACAGGCTCTGGCCAAAACTCTCTAGATACTCTCTTTCCAGCACAAAACTTGTATGCTAAGATTAGATTCTGAACAGGTTGAAATCAGAAGAAGTTCACAGAAACATATACTGAGAGACACTGGTTCCTTCAAGGACTTTCCAAGCAACACAAATACCATTGAAATCCTTCTATGCTTTAAGCAGTGCTGTTCAGTGCTCCACATATCATCCCAGATATCTCTGTGTGGTTCCAGGCAGGAACGCAGCCATCCATATCCCACATATCTTCAGTGCAGACGGCCTGTAGCACCAAATCTCCAACATCTCCCTTCACCCTTATACAGCAGTGTTAATTTTTAGGAGCAACAACAATGAGCTTTAAATCCTCATATTTTTTCAGGAAACACATTTTTGTTTCTAACTAGCCCAATAAAATTTAAGGGTTATGAACATTAATCAAATAGCTCAATTTGAAGGACAAATATTCAAGCTTTACAAATCTCAAGACTACATATTTGGTACACTGATGTTTCCCCTCCAACCACTCACTACTACTACTTTCTAAGCCTCAGACTTGGTAAGGCCCTAATAAATCTTTTTACAGAAAACCAAAACTATGGACAAGAAGTTCTGAAGCTCAACAGCAGAAATTTAGAACAAGCTAAACTTCAGGTTTCCCCCACAATCAAGTTAAACCATTAGTTTAGTTTTGGGAAGACGGCTTCACTGGGATTCACAAAACAAGAAGAGATTGTTACTTGTTTGTTTTCAAAGCCATCCTAATTACCCAAAGTCCTAACCAACCATGCCAAGATACTGTTTTACTTAGCAGACAAGTAACAAAGTAATGCTCGAGTACTACAGTTTTGTCAACTGGTTTATATTGGTGTTTTATTCCCTGGCTTCTAAATCCAACCCATAAGTGAACGTGAAATGTGACCAATGCGGACGCAGCACTGACAAGAGCATAAGCACAAATCTGGTGGGACCATAGACTCAGCAGTGGCCAGCAACGTAGGTAGGAAAAGAAGAAGCGGCAGAACAGAGTGAAGTAGAAAGAGTACCACTGTACGAGCAACTTCCCTATCCAAGGCACTACTTTACTTTCTTCCCCTAGTAAAGCCATTACCATCCCTAGAGGAACTCTGCCTCTCCTTACCCACTGCCTAAAACATCATCACGCTTCTCCCACTTCCCCCAGCCCAGGCTCCCGGCAGGCTTCCCCCCAAGAAAAAGGAGCAGCAGAAGGGGTGCCCCGGGCAGCAGTGGCCCCCGGGGACGGGTTACCTTGGAAGGTGGCCAGCAGGCTGTACACAGCCAGGTAGCCCTCGGGGTTGTTGCAGAGCTGCAGAGCCTCCGGGGTGCAGCCGCCCCACCCGCAGGGCCCCTCCTCAAAGTCGAGATCGGAGGGAGAAGGGGCATGGGCATGGGCACGGGCGCGGGCACTGGCATCGGAGCCGGCGGGGCTCCAGGAGCGCTGGCGGCCGAAGCTGGGGCTGGGAGTCTCGAACGCCGCGTTCTCGATGCCGCCAGTCATGGCGCCCGAGGCCGTTGCCACCCCCGACTGCGAGCGGCACCCGCGCCCAACGCTCCGCACCTAAATACCGGGGGGGCCGGGCCGGCCTGGGCCGGGCCAAGCGCAGCACGGCGGGGCCGAGCCCAGACGGCAAGGGCAGGGCCGGCCCCGCCCCGCAGGGCAGGTGGTGGCACCGCCCCGCCCCGCCCCGCCCCGCCTGGCCCCGCCACGGCCCGGCCGCCTCGGCCGCTCACTGAGGGAGGTCTGCCGCACCGACAGCCCCGCAACACCGGCAGCCCTCAGCGACCCACACCAAGGTGGGGCGGGTCAATGTGGGGCACCCACAGGGCCGTGTCATTCAGCAGCATTCGTTCTGTGCGGGGGGTGGGGGCGAGAATTTAAAAAAGTCGTCACGAAAGTTTCTTTCTGGAAAAGAAAAAAAAAAAAAAAATCGACATGTCCTTACGTAAGTGTTGCAAAAAGGGAAAGATTGCAAAATGGACCAGATACGGTGCTTTCCCACTTTATGCAACGTGAGTCGCCCACAGCAAAAACCCTGGACATTTGTGGATGTCATCCTTTGGAAATATTTATTCCCTTCCTTTACCACTAAAAGTTTCCACGTTCAGCAGTTCCCAGTCATTGAACTCATTAATTCAGCTGCGGACACCAATCATGAGAATTTGTCAAGTGTATAAGAAAGACCAAATTTGTTTGCATATAGTGTAAGTTATTTGACTCATCTTCACAAGAGCAGCTGGGAGGGAATCTGGGCGTCGATCAGCTGTTCACCGCTGGTATTCATCTCTGGGCAGCACAAGTTAGTCCTGAAAAGTAATTCCCCTTTTAAAAGTGATTTACATTTTAGAGACAAGTGAAACAAGATTGAAACTAGAGATATCATCAGTGACCTTGGCTTAACAGTGAAAGCCAGGGCATCCTCTTCAATTCTCAGCCATCTGCTCCCAGGAGAGAAGCACACATTTTCAAGTACACATTAGCAGCACAGAAACATCATGCAGATGACTATCTGTACAAGATAACAAGTAACTTAGACAAGAGAATATGTGGCTATTTATTCTTATAGATAAATTGCAAAGGTGAAATCAGTGCTTCTGGTTCTTCTGCCACATCTTGCAGAGGCAGTGGGTGATGGCTAGAGACAGAGGGCCATGGAATCCCCTGGCAGCTGGGCTTTTCTCATGCTCCCTCCTTGGCCACCACAGGGTCTCTTCAGGTGCTACCCCATCCCCACAGACAGCAGGGACCTTCCCAAGCCCACAAGAGCTCAGATAGCTGTTCTCCAGTGAAGCATTCATCTGCTCGTCACTGATGATGCCCAAACCCTGAAATTAGCTTATTATCATTTCAGGTTATAGTCTGGAATGGTTTTTGCTCTGCTGGTTATCAAGATATATCCCAGTTAAGAACTTTGTGAGAAGTCTAAGGATATGCTTGAATCAGCTGGCACACTAGTTTGTTTCAGAAAGACTATATAAGTACAGTTCTCTTTTTTTGTCTGCACTTAATTGATTGATTTTTCATCCTCCTAATTAAAATAAAGTAAGACATGTCATCTAAAATGATACGTTGATCTTTGCTAGAGTGCTTACGTGCTAGAGTAGTAAGAATAATCCATGAAATTGCTAAATTACCATACTGCTAATGATACCCGAAAACCTCCCTTGATCTGCCAGATCAGCTAGGTTTTTTGTTGTCTTCATCTAGTGGTCAGCTAGTGGTTTTGGTTTTATCACCACAGGAAGGTGACAGAACAGAAGGGAAAAAGAGAAGTGAGTGGAGCTCACTATGAAAAGTAATATGTTCAGATGAAGTCAACATTTTTGAGGAAATCAGTGAGGGTAGCATTGTGGTGTCCCGTTGTACCAGGTTCGCAAGGATACATGTCCAGAGTAAAGACAAGTACAACAGTCATTCAAACACTACAAAACATCTTTTATTGCAGTGAGAGTTAAAAACAAAACTATTAGCAAAGAGAATCAAAAGCTAAAAAGAGTACAAACAAACTACTTTATCTATTGGCATTCATACAATACTACGAATAGCCTCTATTAAAAGTGTTAGTTAGCACAAGGGGAATTAAAGGGATACAATATTAGCTAGTAAAAAGCGAATTAAAGGGATACAAGAAAAAAAGGATATAAAGTGTTTGCTTTCTCAGTTGCTCCCTATCAATAAACTGTGCTTACCTACACAGACAGGCCAGGGCTGCCAGGATCTGCAGCGGCTGGTCAGCACTCATGCTTAGCGGGCGTCCCTGCGGAGCAACACAGTCTCAATGGAAGGATGAGTATCGCTCCACCCAGCAGTCCATTTTGTCAGCTCTACATTACACTACGTAGGGCCAGTACGTAGTATAAGGTGATGCTTGAGTGGTAGCCAAACACCACCTATTCATTACTTCATGGCAACAGTCTGCGCATGCCCTACTGTAGGGCAAGGGGGCGAACGACATCATCTTCCTCTCTCCGTCACCTTCCTCACCCCTATGTATGACCTCTACCATTGTGTTTCAAGGGTATTTGTATCTATCTTGCAGAATGTAGCCAAGCCAAGGAGGAACTCAGCTATGATAATAAGAGACATCTAGTTGACTTTGCTGAAAGTACAATGGGCCTTACAGTCAACTTGTGCAATAAAGCTACATTGTACAATACTCTGGCTAGTTTCACATGCCAGTACAACTACTTTCTCACCCCTCTATGCTCCACTGATCATCTAAGTCAAAATTATCCCCCTTACACCGGTATAGGCCTAGTATGGGCATTAATTATTATTAATTAGTATTCCTAGTATGGGAATTGAATAATCCAGGAAATTCAATAGGAGTGAACTCTTGAGAATTTATGTCATGCTAGAAGAATACAGATTTTAGGAGAAAGCCACAGGGACAGAGAGAGAGATAGGGAATAAAATATGATGTATTTTTGCACTGGTTATGTCCCCAAAAGCAATTTACAGAGAAATGCAGTAGATTCAACCAGGTTTTATAAACTGCTTTACTCTGAGACCATACTTAAAGCTATTACAGAAGTTCCTGACAATTCAAGACTGGTTACAAAATCTACCTGAAAATGGCAAAATATAATTGGTTTCTGGGAAAGTATCTAGAGTGCTCACATAACAAATGGTAATAGACTCTGAGGTGAATAATCTGTTTAACTAGGCTGACAATGCCCATGAAAAAGGCAAAAATATAAGCAATTTATGTGTATATTAAGACCAGAGATACCTGCTAAGGTTGTTCTACAAGCTGTTATCCTCCATTCTGTGTGGCGCTTGTATCCTCAGCTTCCCAGGAATAACTTTTAAAGGAGTAAAATGTGCAGAAAGATTACTAGTAAAGTTTGTTTTTTTAAAAAGAATTGAAAGAAACAAACTGTTTCAATTTAGCAAAGTGAAGTGCTCTGTGAAATACACAACCAGGAAAAAGAAAAAAGGCAACTGAAGATTTCAGAACAAATGAGCAAACTGACAACAATAATTTTCTTGTAAAGTTAGAAGGCTTATAATCTTCAGTAGAAGTGTGTTTTGGAACCAATTAGTAATGAATGTAGCGAATTCTAAAGTTTTAGATAGAGTTATGACTAGGATAAAGACATGGGAACTGATCAACTGGGAAGTCCCTTTGTGATCCAAAGTGTAAAGTGGGAATGGAAACTATATTCTAGGGGGGCAAAAAGGATGTTTAAGTCAAAATAACATCATAAAATTAATACTGGAACACCTTGTGGAGGCGCCAATAAATATAAAAAAAAAATTGCTTATTTGTGGAAGAATTCTAAAATTTAGCCACCTTCTAAATTTACATTGTTGTGTTTGATTACTTACAGCTTCTGCAGTCTCACACATCATAGGAGTTCTCCTGTTGTGTAGTTTCATGGTGTGTCACATTTTTGTAATCATGGGACTACTAAATAATACTTATGGGCTTGTTTAAGAAGTAGACCTGCATTTTGCAGTCCAAGAACTGCCATTCTCTGAATTTCAAAAGGAATTGAGAAAATTATGACTATAATGACTTATCATCAGATAAGGCAGATAGGGAAAAAATGAATATTCAAAACATTTTTTTTTCAAGAATCTCACAGCCACCCCCTCTCATATAAAGGTGAAGTGGTGCACAGACCCACTCTCACATTGCAAGATTATCTTTCCAGAAACGTGGCATAACATTTTGTCAGTACAGTATTCCCTTTGACTCTCACATCTATAAGATGCAAAGTAGATTACCTGAGATCCTTAGAACACAATTTCCAGGAAGCTTTTCAGTGTTTTCCGAAAGTTTCAGACCTCAAATACTTGCATAACTTTGTGATACCCTGACACTGAGTAAAATCCCTCATCTGTGGATTATTTTACATCAACTGTGTAACCTCTCTCTACACATAATTTTCTGTCATTTGACCTCCATCAGAATTCATGCAAAGGAAGCTGTGAAAAAAGGGTGCTACCTTTTTTTTTTTTTGAATGAAGAATCTTCTTTTGCATCTGTGTTTTTTTTCCAATTAAGAAAATTGATCTTGAGTTTTTATACACTTTGTGGTATTTCAAGGTGCATTAACACCTCCACCAAGTGTATTTTCCTGTTCTGAACAGGCATGTGGAATGGATAATGTTAGCAACCAGAGAGAGTCAGAATAAAATACAAATGAGCCTGTCTCACTGGCTTGTAAAACCAGGAGTTTAATATGTTAGTTATCTTTTCTCTTTACTATCTTCATTCTTTTATATTATTAGTAAAATCTTAATCCCATTCCAATCCTGATAATGTGTTTGTTTGGGAAACAATGTAAAAACTACAATTTGATTGCCTGTATGAAGTTTTCTACTTATCTGTGTAAAAATTATCTGGTTTTCTTTCCTTTTGAACACTCTTATTATTTTAAAGTGAACAAAGCAAACCTACAGCTATGTACTCTTCTGCTGTAATATCTAACTAGCTCAAGGTACCTCCAAATTACATTGTCTCAGGGTAATCATGTGCTGCTTGTTTAGCATTTTGTATTTATGTGAATTATGGTAATGTGGTTCTTAATTTGCCCTGTGTGTAATTCTTACACCAGTACAGGCCCAAAGAAGCAGTATCAACTTTTTATGACAAAGGGGATATTTTCTTAAATAATTATGTTCATTAAGATATTAGTAATGGATCTTATGCCATTTTCATTCTTGGGAAGTCCAACCAAGGTATCATGAAGTCAAATGCGTTTAAGTGTATGCTCATTTGATTACTCGCTCAGTGAAAATAAAAGGGTTGAACCAATATCCTACAATTAATTCCTATAGTTATTCCCATGATTTATAAAGCTGCCTAATGAATATACATCAACGCGGAAAATTCTGGTTTTGTCTCAATGCATTGATCTTTTACTTTTAACCAAACCTCATCTGTTTTCTGTAAGCTTCATGTTTTTTGACCCACAAACATATTTGGAGCTAATGTGACAAACCCCTTACCAGAGTCACTGATTTTTCACACAGTAAATTCCACAGATTTTTCCCTTACCTTGGAATCTAATGGGTAGATCAATAGAGAAGAACTAATTATTTTGTTTCTTTTCAGAAACACTAGTTTCAGTGTTTTCTAGAGCTGTGCAGTTTCTTCTCTTTTATTTCTGCCTGGTTCCCAGTTTGAACAAAACCTATAGTTTGTTTCATCAGGAAATATGTGGCCTCTAGTGGCAAGCACTTAGTAATGCTTTTTGATGTACAGTAAATTCTGCATATAGAGAGTTCTAATTACTTTTCCTCTAGTAACTTTTCCTCTTTACAAACAGAAGATATGGCTGCCAATGTGCATCTAGGAAGAGAGTTTATCAGTCTCTCCCTTTGGGCTTTTAAAAAACATTCCTGAGAGAAATATATACGGAATTAAAATTGCTAGTATGTTATACATTCCACTGCAAAAGAAGTCCAATCAAGATTAAAGTTGTACAGTCAATATAGTTAATATTTTGGAAAAAGGTGAAAAAATTCATATCATTGCAAGATTTGAGTTTTATTGCAATACTTGATGCCTCTGCTCTTAAAAACTGATACATTCATTTTCTCTTGAATCTCAGATTTTCATAAGAAAAGGATGTTTTCAGTTTTGGAAAACCTATTTTTTTTAAGGGATGGACCAATAGATATGACATTCTTTGTAATTCTAGGGTTCATAACTGTGTGGGCTTTGTCCAAGTTTTGCAAAATTTTAGCCACACAATGCTTTAGCTTCTTATTAGCTAGTTATTTCTGTCAAGATGTCAGGTATGTATTCAGATAAATATACAAATATTCAAATTCTGACTTTGTTGATTTGATTCTCAGAAATGTCTTAATGTCAAATATCTCTAACTGTTCTAGCCTTTTATAGGAAAGGTTTAACATTAAATGTAATAAAGCTGAAATTACACAATTTTGCCCCATGTTTTTATTGATCCAGCACAAACTTTCCAGGGCTTTTTCAGGGGTTCTCCCTGTTTCTAAATACATAAAACTTCTATTTGTTTGGGACACTAGTCTGACTTCATTCGCCAACTGTTATCCTCCTAGCCAAAAATGTTTCCATGAGTGATTCTTGGATAGACTTGTTTTTAACTGTGTTTAGTCATGATAATTATATATGTGAAATATAAAAGCTGGATGTATTAATGTATATTATAAAATAGAGAATTTATGCGTGAAAATTGCTAAGCTCATGAACTCCCTGAAATTTCTATACTAAAAAAATCTATTAACAAATTCAGCTTTTAAAAATTGTGTGGCACAGAAAATATCCAAAAAATTAAGCTTTCCAGTTGTTGATTGCTTTTTTTAATTTTTCTTAAAGTAGAAAATAATAAAATACTGAAATTGATTTCAAAAAGCAAATATGGAAATTAAAAGCTGTACTTGGAAAAAAAAAATAAATTTACAACTCAAAGCTAATTGAAATTTGCGCTGGAGCCTAAAATAATTTTAGCTGTAAATTAAGCAATTTTCCTGCTCAGCAGTCCACTGAATATCAGGTTCATCAAGTAGATTTAATTCATAGAATATATAAAAACAGAAGTAAGTGAAAAGTAAAAGCCAAACTAAACTTCTTGTATGTTAGCTCTTGGTAAATGCAATAGTCAAATCAGGATGTTAAGGCATAACAGGATTATTGTTTCTCAGGATTTTTTTTTTTTTGGCAAAGATAATCAAGTGAATTCTTTGACTAGGAAAGAGTGTTGATCTTTATTAAATGGTTTATTTTCAAGGAGAGGTCATAAAGTATCATTTCAGGGGTCCATAGTACAGTAATTAAAATCCCATTTAATTTATACATAGAATCATAAAGCAGGTGTTGTTCACTAGAAACCATAATAATACATTTCCATTTCTTAAATTCTGATTGAGGGATTGTATGTACCAGTTTTTAAAAGCTGCTTTGCATACATTTTAGTTTTGTACTACATTTTTGTTTGGACGTTCGTAATGATCAATGTAATGGAACAGTTCTTCAGGTCATGTAACTGAAATATCCTGGTCATCACTACATCTGGTCTGAAAGCTGAAGCTCTGAGAAAACAAAATTAAGCCAAACTGATGAATTTCATCAAATAAATCACAGTTTTGCATCATGCACTGCTACTAAAGTAGGTGATGTTTAAGAAGCCTTGCAGAAAGAAAGGACTGCGCTACATTCAGCATAAGATTAAATAATTCCAAACCTTACATCTATTTAACAGCCAAACCATACTGATGGAAGAACAATTGGATGAAAAAGGGTCAGAGGATTTCCAGTAAATTGCCAAATGCAGTGGGAGAGGGTATAGTGTACCTGCCAGAAATGACAAGGGATATATCACCAACAGCAAGGCATGGGAAGATTTTGACACATCTAGGGGTGCTTCATGCCATGGCCAGGTTATGGGGTCCAGGTTAAAGTAGCTTGCTTGAATTCCTAATATTGTGTTAGACTCAAACTTCTTCTAGTCGAAAAAACATGCAGTCCTAGCAGTTTAATCAAGGAGTTATTGTTAGTCCAATTATCATTTTTTTTAAAATTTGTAGTCCGAGTTGTATTTGGGTAAAAGGACATGCAGAAATTTCTTGTGTTCACCCTTTCCTTTGGTTTCCTATTCACACTTCCATAAACCCTGTGAGTCCAAGGCTGATGGTTTCAGTTTGGGTTGTGGGAGACAGTGCAGCAAGTCATCAGCATTCTGATCCTCCAGGCAGGCCAAGTAAGATCCATACATCTGACAAGTCCTGAGGCCCATCTAATGTGTCAGCTAGACACAAGGCCTGCAGATTTGTACAAGCAGTGGCATCCATACTTAACTCGGCAGGGATCCATACTTAAATCAGAAGGTTGATATCTTCTTTTCACCTATGCAACTCAGAAAAGCATATTGTAAAGGGAGGTAGGAGAACAGACAGCCTATGAACCTCTCTGCTACTAGTCAGCACCTCTCAATAGCTAAGGATCAGCTGATGAATGAGTCTGTTTCTGGCTTAGTCAAATTTCCCCATAAAACCCCTGAATTCTCCAGGTGGAGACATCAGCACTGGGAACAGTGAGGCTGTGAAACTTCAGGAGGCCTGAGGGAGCAAAAATCACAGCCAGACTCTCAGGAGGTCCTGAAGGAATCGGTGGAAACAGGCAGAACTGTGTAAGGGGTAGCAGTTGTTTGAGAAACCCAGTACCATAACCCTTAACCTAAGATCTGGAAGCAGCAAGAGCCAATGGCTGTGCCAGGGACCAGGAGCCAGGAACAAAGGGCAACCTCACATCCAGGAGGGCAGGACCTCACCAGCCCCACAGCCTCCCACCATGCCTTCCCCTGGAGCCCTAGGCCAGGGGACAGAGGAGTGGGGTGCAGACCTCAGATAAGGCTCTTCAGGGCCACAAACCCAAGGTACCTTAGGGTGTGTTACCAGAGGAAAGTCAAAATCTCAGGAGCAATTGTGGTTGTCTTAAAAGTGGGGGAACATCACTCGTGCTTTCCATTTGGCATCAGAAATACAGGACGGACTTCTATAACCTGTCATAAGAAAAAGGATGTTGAAAATAATAGGAGCTGTTACAAAGAGCAAGAAAGTTAGCAGTGACTGAGGCTTGGAGACAGCACAAATCCATCACTGTTAGACTCATGAAAATGATGGAACAATGTTCATGACTGGTCTTGTCAGGGAGCAGCAGCACTTGCTGCTGTGCAGTGCCTGGGGAGATGGGCACTGAAAGCATCAGCACCACAGGCAGGGGGACCTGAGCATGATGCAGCTCCTAGGGGAAGCAGAAACAGCCTTCTCCCAGCTCCTGCTGCTCTGCTCCCCTATTCTTAATCCAGGGCAGCACAGCTGCACCATGACAGAGGTGTTGCTATCATGGGCAGGGAAACCTGAAGGAGAGATGGATGGGAAGAAAGAGGATGGTGCACTGGAGACCCTGATTGATGTGATTATGGAATAACTGGTGTTATAAGTAATTATTCAAATTTTGTTAAACTACATCACTTTCGCTGGCACCAGCTGTGCATCTCTCCTACCTGTTATTTCTTTAATCACTATTACAAGTTTTTCTTCTTCTGTTTGACAGCCTTGCTTAGATGGAAAAGACAAACAGCTGTTTGTCACACATTCTTAACCATGTCAATGTCCTATTTTTTACCTCCAGAAGCTATTACCTTACTAGAAACTATTAGCAGTCCTATTTGATAGAAGTTAGATAGCCTTTTTGTTGTTTCAATCATGCAGCTCACATCCATGCCAATGTGGAAAGTTTAAGTAATTGTCAACATTCATTCTGACTACAAAAATAATTCAGAATACTAGATTATAACCAAAGAGAAAATGTCAAATTTATTCCACTTAGAGTAAATTCTCTTTGGAAGAGTGCTACTCATCCAAGAGAAACTTTGAGGAGGAATTAAACAGAAAGGAAAATATTCTAAATAAAGATGAACAAGACATAGATGTTGCAACATAGATGCAAGAGAAAGAAAACCGAAGTTGTTAAAATAGCCCAAACTGATTTATAAAGACAACAAATCAGGAATTTTCTGGAAAATCTGGTGCTATCTTAACTTGTCCTTGATAAGATTCCACCATTTTTGCTACTAATATTAGCAGTCAAGATTGCAAGTTATGGTAACATACGCCCCAGCTGACATTTGGAACAAGTGTAACACCAAACATCTTTCACTATCATTTATTTGGCTTTCCAGAAGCAAAGAATTTTAAATCAAATCCTGCTGAGACATCCATTCCCTTAGGTAATAAAACATGGAGCATAATGTATCAATTTTTGATAAGAATATTTAGAAGCATATGAAAACCATAGTATAACTATGCTATAACTTTCCATTTGATACATGTTTAAATGTGTAAACCTTTAAAAAAAAAAAAAAAAAAAAAGATCTAAACTGTTCAGAAGAAGTGAAAGGAAAGTTTTCAAGTAGCTTTTTTGGGTTCGGGGAGAGGGCTCCAAACTGGACTGCCAAGAAAAACAGAGCAACATTTTGCCAGGGTTTATTGTCATTTCCATATTCTGTGTGATAGGATGAATCCAGATTTTGAAGTAACTTGTTTATTTCACTGCTGTTTTGTTTAGCTTTGTTATTTACAAACATTTACACCTTGGTACCTAAGATGCTGCTGCTTCCTTGGTCTTCATCAGCTCACAAGCCAGTACTTGATTAGCCATGTTTCTTTCTCATCGTGCTTCTTAATAATGCATTTAGGAAAATGTTTACTTATTTTGTAAAACAAATACCTTAGAATCTATGTTTCTCTTTTTCCAATTTTGTTTTTTTTTGAGATTTTTTGTTTTCAAAAACAAAATTCAAAGTGCATGTTTGTTTTACAAAAAGGTGAAAGAAGTTCAGTGCATAAGATATCTTTCAGTTATCTAATGTTTGAATTTAATTTCTAACTTTTAAAAGCCTAAGAACACCTAGTGGTTAAAGGAGAATAATGCATTCCACTATAGAATGGTTATTAGCTTGTGATTTCATCATAATTGAAAGCACAGTACCTGGTCTAGTCTATGCTATGAGTCAGTAGGTCTTAGATCACTATCTGTGTTTCAGCCAGCTGCAAAACAACTGCCCTGTTAAACTTTCAACATTGTGTTAGGAACTTACCTGTGTCCCAGAAATCTCAGTGATGTGAGCAACAGGAGAAACTGGCCTTTTTAATGCGTGTCTCTAGGGAAGATAATGTCAACACAACTTCGAAAAACTTGCAACAAGAAGAGGTGGCAATCAAAGGTAAGGTGTCTAGTACATGCCAGTGATAGAGCAGTTTAGGGGCTTCTGTTCTAGTGCACAGGTTGAAGAGAAGCTTGAGCATGTTGTTGTATCACATCTTATTGGGGGAGGACAGAGGTTGGTTGTTTGCATATTGGTATTGGAACTTAGGTGAAAAAATATCAAAAAATTGCTGTTAAAAATTGTTGTTGATGGTATTAGAACATATTAATGACTAAAAGTCTTAGATTTAAAAAAAAAAAGAGAGAATGTAACAAGCAATGGATGTGAGCAATTTTATGTATCTGTGGTCATATATCTGAAGAGGGAACTGCATGTTGTATGCTCATGAAATCATAGAATTACAGAACAATATTTTGGCTAGGATTAGAAAGGACCTGAGAAATCATCTGTTTCCTACCCCCTACCATGAAGAATGACACTTTCCACTTGACCAGGTTGCTCAGAGCCCCATCCAGCCTGGCCTTGAACACTTCCAGGGATGAGGCATCCACAACTTCTCTGGGCAACCTGTTCCAGTGTCTCACCACCATTACAGTAAAGGATTTTTATCCTAATATCTAATCTAAACCTACTCTCTTTCAGGTTTATTTATTATTTTACATACTAAACTAGCCCATTTGTTTGCGCAGGGTTGGGCCATTAACATAAATAAATTATTGTGCTGAGTGTTTGGGCATTGCATGAGTATTTCAAAAGCTGTGTTTGTGCTTGCAAAGATGTATGGAAAGGCATAGACTGGTTCTTTAGCTGTCATTGCACACCTCTCTAAGAGAAGCTTAATGAAGTGATACATCAGCCAGGGACAGCTGTTGGTCAAGCTCCTAATGCCTCTTTCCTTCTATCCTCTCTTGCCTCCCATTCCCTCTTGCAGAGTTTGGCAGAATCTATCTCTCTTAAAATACAATAAGCCAACATGGCTTCTATAATAACTAATGAAAGTGTAGAGGCAGGAGAAGATTTAATCAGCACGCTGTGCATGACTGCTTTATCGATGCAAAGCCCTGAAAAGGCAGGCTGGCTGCAGTTTTTGTTGCCAGGAAAGCAGCTAAGATGTCAGTGATAGTGACAATTGCAGGAGAACCAAATCCTCCCATCAGCAGGAGATGTGTCACCATGTCCCACACCTTCCTAGTGGCCTGACTCTTCAAGGCTTTTCATCTCTGCTCTGCCAGTTCCCTGGCTCTGTTTTCTTCATATTTTTGCTCCAGCAAAGTCTTGAGCTGGATCTGGTTAACACTTGCAAATATTTACAGAAATATTTATTGTATTGCTTCTGTTTAATTTTCTTTTTAAGTGTGTACAGGCAATAAAGTCAGTAAAAAAATGTAGAAAATATACATTATGTTGTTACTTAAATAAAAATTACTTCTTTACAACAATACTAAAAAATAGTCATTACATATTTCTCTGAAATACTCCATACTGTTTTTTAAATGCTAATCATGCCTATGTCTTTGGATTTCCCAAATTATGAATAATGTTGTGTTTAACTTAATTTCTTCCTTTACATCAGTCTTGGGTCAGCTAATTTTTTTAGTCACAAGGAAGTAATTTTCTCCTATTTCAACATGAAAGTTCTCAGAAATATCTCTGGGTTTCACTTGGCTTGAAACTGGAGGTGAGACCAAGTAGTTTTGTGCCAACTTAGTAAGTGCAATTTCACAAGAGTTCCTGAGGCAGCCACCAGAAGTAGAGAATGTAAACATGAAAAGATCAATACCACTACTGGAAACTATTTTATAAGCTGTTATGTTTGTGTCCAGTTAAAACAATTACCTGGAGATTTAAAGGCAGTAAACCATAGTAAAGCTAGGGTAAATGGAATATCTCAATGTCATTGTCTTCATTTATATCATCTGACACTCTGGACAATGGCATTGTCAAAACAGACAATAAGCTGACTCAAATTATAGACAGAAGAAACTTAGTGTAGGTTTATAATTGACATATTGAGTGCATTATTTTAGAATGAACTGGTGTTGCTGGACTGATTGCTACATAATTTGTTAGTGAGTTTAAGTTACTTATACTTTGAGTTCAAAAAAACACAGCAAAACTTTGTATTACAAAGAATTCATCATGAGCAAATGCTCTAAAGAAATATATACGGAAGTCTGAGTTTGGTTAAATTTCTGAAATAATTTCTTTTTCAGATCCTAAAGCAGATCAATTACAGGTCATGTGCTTGTTTCCCAGCATGCTTTAAATATTATGTTTGCTTAACAGAATTGAAAGATTACCCACAGATATACCATCTTTGGGGAAGGTTCCTGTTCAATTTGAAAGTTCACAGGACAGGCACTGTAAGGAGACCAGCAGTAGTTTTCTCCTCAGTCTCCAGGAAATGCATTTATTAAAACATGTGCCTTTCTACCACTGCATGCAACTGAAACTTGTAGAAATTTTTGTTTAGAAGTTCAATATAAACTGTTTAGCAAAATAACTATTTTACATTTATTATTACTATTGTTTCATTTGACATTTTGTATCTATTATCATAATTTTTTCCATTTACCTATGCTACTTTGCTACTATTGTATATTTTGCAAGGATATATAAAAAGTGATCAATTCACTGTCAGTTTCTAATAAGAAACAGTTTCTTACAAAAACAACTGTGCAATACCTAATAATACCATAATTACAAGCAAACAAAAGGGCATGAGAACTTTAGACAAATTTGTCTATTAAAGTAAAAGCATTATTAACAAAAGCATTATTTCCTCTATTGCTGCTTTCTCTTTCTTTTTGCCTTTTCTGCTGCTGCTTGGACTTTGAAATTAATTTCTTGATATAGACCCTGCCAAGGAGAGACTAGGTCAGTGTGGGACAGGATCATGTCCCACGTGGCTATGGAAACCAAAGATCTGGCAAAGTTCTGTCAGCAGCAGAAAGTAATTTGCAGCATCTGATCCTATCTGAAACATCTTCCTCATTCCTCCTCCTACAATTCTTCCTCAATGCCCAGCAAAAGGCAGATTCCCGGGGGATAAAAGCTGAGGATCATACCAGGCAGGACCTGGCAGCCAGAGTCATCCCACAGCACCAACCAAGAGCAAAGGGCACCATGGAAAGCCCCAGCCCTGGGCACTGGGCTCCTCCCTGGGAATGGGGACAGCTGTGGTGGAGCCCATGGACCATCAGGGCAGGGCTGTGGGCAGGGGCTGACAGTCCCAAGGGGGCTGAGATGGGGTCCTGGGCCATGGGTGGGTGAGTGGAGCCCCAGGAGGGCCAGGCAGAGACAGTCAGGGCTGTTGGTGACCTCACGACAGTGGCACCTAATATAAGGAGTGATAATACACAGCTCTTTACAATGGAAGTCACTTAGGATTACTTAGAGAATTTTGAAGACAGTGGTTACTGGAAAAAATGTAAGTGCTGAGTCTGCCCCACCTCTGATTTGAATGTCTGCATTCTTTACTGATGTGTAGAAGCTCAAACTCCTCCACTTAAACAAAGTGTAGTTAAATTCCACTTTGAGTGGAGGCTTCTCTGCTTTCTGTTTTCAGAATTAGTAATTGCAGAAGAACTATAACATTTGAACATCTAGACATCTGATTTCATATGGCCTAGTAGAAAGGGAAACCTTACTTTTTTTTATGTTGGCGTTTGCATGGATGGAATCTGATTTTGTGAGTATAATGGAGTTTCTGTTCAGAAACAGAATTTCTACACTCAATCTTTTCAGTAGCAAATGAGGAAAAGTATGAAAATACAGCACATAAGTAGTAGAAGTTATAAAACTTTCCCAAATTTCACATTTTAAAGCCTCCACACAGTTGTTACATTTTCTTACATGTCTTTTAGCAAAATATTAATGCTTTGTTAAGCAATAATTCATTGAGGAAGATTTATTGCCATCATAAATTGCTCCTTATTACTGGCAGGATTAGAACAGAAGCCATTTAATTTACTGGAAGACAAGTTACTTTTTGGATAAAGGGAAAATATAAAAGATGTATTGCTAAATTTCTTGTACTTTAAAAAGGATTTCAGTTCAGAACTAGGAAACTGTATTCATGCACTTAGTTTTGTCCCTCCAAAACACCCTCTTGTGTGTCTGCATAGATGAAAGCAAATTCCCCAACTTTTCACCAAAACCCTCTTTGCTCCCAGTCCAAGTTACACTGTCATTCTCACTTTCATCCAAAACTGCAAGGAAAGGATCATTAATTCATCTTCTGTCCGTATATTGTTTGTCTATTGATTCTAGTCCTAAGAAACTGTTGTTAACAAGATTATTTTTTGGCCTATCAGGCCTATCACCTGTGTCTGAATAGGTCCACTTGATTGTTTTTTATTTACTCACCAGACGGGAACATACTCCTTTTCTTTTAATAATTTATATTTTTAAGTAGATAAATTGGATATATGACTTCTATCTCAAGAAAAGTAGTTCAGTGAAAGTACACTGTAAAAGGTAACTTTGTAATCAGTATATGAGATTCTAAAGAAAACCCTATTTATTTTTCTCAGTCCTCACCTGACTAAGTGGTAGCATTTGGTAACACAAGAAGAACAAAATGCTGGAATAGTCTACTTAAAGAGATACAGAGAATTCTACTTGCATTCCATATCTCTGCATCTGAGATCCCAGAAGTTAGCAAATATCATAATTTAAATATTGGTGAGCTAATATAAAATTTACCAAGGAAAATACATTGTAAATACTAGGTTTATATTTACAGGATTCTTTCTGATTCTTAAAAAACAGTGAAAATTGACATGCTAGGAATACTAACTGTTGGGTGAATAAGGAATATCTGATGTTAGCATGACTTTCATAATTTTAGAACTGAAGTGAGAAACACAGAATCCCATATATGTTCATATGAATTCTGCTCTTCCTTTTATGTGAATTAATTTATGCAAGTAGAAGTAGAAAAAGAGAAATGTCCAACAGATACCACCAGAATCAACCAAAAGTAGTGTAATTTTTTAAAAAATAGTAAGATGAACATTTCAGAATATATACCTTACAATATTATTGCAAAAAAAACTAACCTAATCTTGAAGACTCTCCAAAAACAAAAAAACAAACAAACAAACCAAAAAATAACTTTTACAGTTAAATAACAATTTTTCAAACTCTAGAATAAAATTAGAAAGAGCAGTGAATTATCAAGTACAAAATGATGGGCACATTACTGAAGAAGCCGCTATGACGATCTATTGTGGGAAATCAATTCTTAGAGGGAGTAATTCAATAACTGCAAGCACTGAGAATCATTCATTCCTTCAGAACGTGATTGCATTATAAAGAGACAGACATTAATGTTAGGAATAAATTCTAAGCAGTACGTTTAGACAGTTCAAATATAATACTGGCAAAGTCTATGTACATTACAGTTTGACCTTCCATAAAGTCAGGGAACTTTTACTGCCATGTAAAGGTTAGTATACAGCACCAGTGATATCACAAGCAGAAAAACTACCTTTTTCACACATGCCCTATCTACTTGAAATCTTCCACTTTATTCATATGACAAAAATGTGAGGAAGCCAGGCTAGAGATCTCTAGTTTCACATTTACTCTAGTTGACCCGTTTCCTACCTAGGTGGCTGGATCTTTGTAAGGAAATAAAGT
The DNA here is from genome assembly GCF_003031625.1 of Empidonax traillii. NCBI lineage: Eukaryota > Metazoa > Chordata > Aves > Passeriformes > Tyrannidae > Empidonax > Empidonax traillii. The sequence continues at coordinate 617,654 of NW_020955211.1, forward strand.
CTCATGTCACACTCATTTATATCTATCTATTAGCTATTTAGTACTCATTGTGAAACTTTAGTGCCTTAGCTAATCTTAGGAGAATATGCTCCCTTCTGAGAACACTGGTGAAAAGTATTAGTAGGCAGTTACACCTTCAGGATTTCACAAGTGTCCATCCTGTCATTTTTATTGAACAGAATCATTAATTTGTTAAAGGCTTGCTATGGACACTTGGACAGACATTTTTATACTTAGGGGTGATAACATTAAGCTCTACATCTTTATGTATCACCTAATTCTCCTCAGCATTGTTTAGCAAAAATGAATGCTTGGAGACCTCAGCCCAGACAGGTAGTGGTAAGGTAGCTGAATCATCAGCAGAAACAATACTCTCTACTGAGGAAGAATACCCACAAGCTGTTCTTCTTGACAAACAGAAACATCATTTGCAGGTAGCTGCTGCAGACAGGAACACATAATGAAATAAGATGCTTTTCTCTTCGGGAAAATGAAAAAGATTGATGAAGATGTCAGTGTGATCATTATCTGAGGTATAAATTAAATACCCATATGATACGTGGAACATTTTGAAATACGTTATTATCAACAATTTGCTTTTTTTATCATATCATTATTTATATCAGTTTGAATTTGTCATTAAAAGTGAGTTAATAACAAGCAACGCTTTGGCTTTTTCTGAACACTGCTTGCACATTGACAAGGAGTTCTCTTTTATCCACTCTGTGAGCATGCTGGGAATGAGCAAGAGACTGGGAGAGGCATAGCTAGGAAAGCTGACACCAGCTGACCAAAGGGATTTTCACTACTCTACTAATATGAGGCTCAGCAATGAAAGCTGGAGATAAAAGAGGGAAGGAGCTGGTTTTGGCTTCCAAGGTGTCCATCACTCATCAGTCTGCTTGTATGAGGTGGTGAGTTATTGCAATTCCATCACTCCTTTTTCATCTTTCTCTTTCCTTCACCTATCAAATCATCTTTATCTTGATCCATGGGTTTTCTTGCTGCTTTTCTTGCTATTTCCTTCACCCGTCCCACTGGACAAGAGCAGGAGTGAATGAGTAGCTGTGTAGGTGCCTGTCTTCTAGCTGAGCTTAAACTACAACATTAAAAAAAAATAGAAGTTTTTTGTGAATTAAAGGGAGTAGAACACATTACATTTCTGGAATTGATTTTAGCAGGTAGTCTTTCCCCAGCAGTTAGCTGGAATGGAAATACCTTAAACCTAGATTTTTTTCAGATTTTACCAAAGAAAAAAGAAAAATCCTTCATACAAATTTTCTTTTTAGGTGAAAATTTATTTGAAGATACCTCAGCAAAAATAAGTGTTTGTTACAACAAAAAAAAAATTTGATCACAGCTTCATATTTCTGTTAGAAGAGTTTTGGTAGAAAACCTTAGCTAGTTCTCAATTGGTTACTGACTTTATTGGGAATTTTTTTTCTCTACAGAATTGTTTATTTTTCTTTCTCATATTATTAATCTGGAGTCTATCAGTATGCTTTGAAGTGGAAAAATGAAAATATGACATGAAATGATAATGTAAATAGCAAAAGTTTTCCTTTAATTGAATGTTTCTATTTTTTACTGAAATGAGGAATTACAGTGCATAATCCATAATGTCCTGTGTCTTATTACTTATTTCATTCTATAGACTATAATATATAGCCTGTATAAGCCACTGTCTTACCTTGCAGTTGCATGATCTTGTCACTCAAGGTACTGTGTGGACTGAGACATCAAAAGGGATAAGGAGATGAACATTACCTGCTATCTTTATGGATTATAGACTACTTTTGAAAAGTTAGAATGACAAAAAGGAACAGGGTTGTAAAATGGGAGGGAAAGTTTTTTTCCTATTGAATACTAACACAAACTATCACTACCAGGAGATTGAAATGATTGATTCTTCTATGTCACACCTCATTGTCTGCAGACACAGAACACAGATCCTCTCTTCTGTTGAGGGATATCTTTTTTCTTACAGGAGACAATGCCATTGTTCTGGCATCATCCAAAATTCATTGTTCCTAAATTACTGCTGGGAAGCCACTGCATTATTTCAAAAATAATATTTTGGTTTAATATTGTGTCTTTAGATGTGTGTAACCTCACGTTCCATTTTTAATTCTACCACACTTAGGTGATTTCAGTTATTATTTAAAAACCTCTAAGAAGTTCTCAGAGTGTCCTGTTTTTGTTTGTAGAGGATATTTGCTATTCTGAATCTTATTTTTCCTCTATATAACCTACACTAGACTCCAGCATCACTAAAACAAGACTGACACATCAATTTCCCTTAGTAAAATTTAAAGACTTATCCCACACTTACAGAATTTTATCAGAGGTTGTCCAGTTTTGTAACCCTGAAGCCTGGCATATCAAATATTAGGCAATAATAAAACTGGTCTTCTGCAAACATACTTGCAGTATACCACAAACTTATTGCACCATCTACCTCTTCAACAGTACAGTATCCAATTTTTAATTCATAGGGAAGAGATTCAGAGATTCTTAGCATCATTACAGTGAAATCTGGCAGTGCAAAAAAGATTCGATTTGTGGAAGCCAAAGAGATCTTAGAGAGTCTCTGTTCCAGCTAATAAGGCAAGATAGTTACAAGTAGAACTAACTGTCAGGAAGGAAGTTTTGTAAATTTGTATATGGAGACTCATTTAAATTAGGGGTTCTTTTCTCAGCACCTGAAAAACTAGGGGAAAATTGGTCATTTTCAAAGACAGTGTAGTATTTCATGTTACGTCTAATATTCTGAAAATACTCTGTGCTCTCTTTGATTTGCAGAGAATATGATCATTACAGTTACATGTGACAGAGCTAAAGTCTTAACCTTTTAATATATAGCATAACTGTGTGAGGATGTCCAGTAATCTTACGTACTGGAGAACTGATTTGGAG
>NW_020955211.1:620689-714702 GCF_003031625.1 Empidonax traillii
ACAAAGGAGGGGTGGGCTGAAGGGGGGAAAGAAAGAATACAGGTACAACAGAAAGAAGCAGAAGATTTAAGGACTTTTCCTTCTATACTGCTGTAGTGAGATATTTGGTTACCGATAGGGTATTTGGGCACCATGCTTTAGTGGAAATGTAGATCAGTGAGGAGCTACAGAGATGTTCAAAGGCCTAGACAGTGTGATCTACAGCGGAAACTTGAACAGTTGCAGAAAAAGAAAAATCAAGGGGAATAAAATTTGTAAAGGCTTTTCCTAAAAGGAAAAGGAAAAACTGTTCTACATGTTAATTCACTGCAGGGAAGCTTTGGGTTAAACAACGGGATAAATGGGTCAACAATGAAGACTGTAAGGAACCAGAGGATTTCCTGGTACTGCTGTAGTGCTTCTGGTACTGGAGTTTCTTGGGACTAAATTAAACAAACCTTAGTTAGACATGTTAAGTGTATAATTAACATGACTCAGAGCACATTAGATCATGGGATATCTGACTCAAGTTCAAAGCTCTATGGTTCTGTGAATTATGATTACTTTTTAATGAAAAATGCTGTTTGAAACTAAAAAATTAAAGGCTTTTACCAAGAAACTTCAAGAATAAGTAATCCTCACATTTTCATAATCACCTCTATTTTTTTCATGCAACTACTTGCTACGTTGATTCTCATTTCATGATTGTTGTTAGCCTATTCAGGCGTGTGACTTTTCAACATGGACAAAGGAAGGCAAAACTATTCAGTATGGATGCATCTTGGATCTTGATTTTGAAAAAACAGCTGACAAATATATTCTATATTTCCTTCCCCATGGTGACTGTAGTACCACTAGTTAGATACTCCATAAAGTTTTAATTATTCAGTTTCCATTTACACAATTTAGATATTGAGACTAGGAGGTAAATTTGGAGTAAAAATTTCACATTCTAGGAACAAAAGGATCACTAGGTATTCAGACTCTTTGCAGCAGGCAAAGGCTCTGGCAGAATCTGCTTTAAAATTCTTGGGAGTAAGATGGGATAGTATGCACATTTTAAAGGCAGGGACCTGATTGGAAAATTTCCTATTGACATCCTCAGGTGTATAATCAGCTATTTAGAAAGCATTTACAATACACAGTTCAGTGAACATAAAGACCTGAAATGTTCAGAAAGGGACCTGGGAGCTTGTATTGACAGGAGGCTGAACATGAGCCAGCAGTGTGCCCGGGTGGCCAAGAAGGCCAATGGCATCCTGGCCTGGATCAGGAACAGTGTGGCCAGCAGGAGCAGGGAAGTGATCCTTCCCCTGTACTCAGCACTGGTGAGGCCACACCTGGAGTGCTGTGTCCAGTTCTGGGCCCTTCAGTTCAGGAAGGATATTGAGGTGCAGGAGCAGGTCCAGAGAAGAGCAACCAGGCTGGTGAAAGGACTCGAGCATGAGCCCTGTGAGGAGAGGCTGAGGGAGCTGGGATTGTTTAGTCTGGAGAAGAGAAGGCTCAGGGGTGACCTCATCAGTCCCTACAACTCCCTGAGAGGAGGTTGTAGCCAGATGGGGCTTGGTCTCTTCTCCCAGGCAACTATCAGTAAGACAAGATGCACAGGGGAGGTTTAGATTGGATATCAGGAAGAAATTCTTTACAGAGAGGGTAATCAGACATTGGAATGGGCTGCCCAGGGAGGTAGTGGATTCTCCATCCCTGGAGGTTTTTAAGATGAGACTGGATGTGGCACTGAGTGCCATAGTCTAGTAACTGTGGTGGTAGTGGATCAAGGGTTGGATTTGATGATCTCAGAGGTCTTTTCCAACCTGACTGATTCTATGATTCTATGATTCTTCTAATTAGCTGCAGTGTGTTTTATGCAATTTCAGATCACAGATTCACACTGTGCCACTTGTCTTCACAGGGAATGAAAATCAAGAGGAACAGTGATTTTCAAGAAGATGAAGTGGTCCACTGAATTACAGAAAGGAAGGTCTTATGTCATATAGAGCCTTGTGAAAGAGATATAAAATGTTCTCATCTTGGCAGGGGAGAAAGCTCTGACAAGAAAGAATATGAAAATGCCATCCTCCTTGCCCTTGCTTTGTACCCTTGACAAAATTAAGGCTTTTCTTTGGGAAAGGACTGGAACTAGCAAAATGTTGACTGGGCTCAGAGGGGTTATATATTACCTCTGTCTCACTACATTGCTGCAAGCACTTGTAAAGGAAAGAGCATAATGCAGAGCTTGTCTTTCTAGTGCTACTTTGGAATAGCAGGGCACAATTTTAAAGGGATTTCCTGGAAACAGCTAGGGTATGATTTGATACTGAATCTGGACTAAAGGAATACAAACAAGATTAAAAAGATGGAAATGCATAACAAAAATGTGTCACAAGCCTGCCCTCAGAAGGACCAGGTTTTCTCTACTTCTCTTGCAACTACTCCATAGGTAATCGTACATGTAGGGGTTAACAGTGGGTCTGTTAGCTCCCTGGAAGAGGAGATTGCCTTGGGAAACTTTTGAGTGTGGCCTTGAAGATAAGTAAGTTTTACACACAGGCTAATTGGGGAGTGAGGATGGAATGCGAGTCTGTAGATTCGCTGTTTGAGAACCGCAGCCTTGTCCTTGGGCATCTCCAGGTGTCTCACAATTGCTGCCAAGTGTATCAGTAATGATGAGCGGCCAATTAGGATGTTGTTGCTTGCTTGCTACTTGCTTGCTACTTGCTTGCTACTTTCTCACTGCTGCTTTTTGAAAATTATACAAAAGGAGCTGGGATTTTAATAAAGAGAAGCTTTCCTTATGTTGCCCTGAATCAGCCTTCTTGTGTGTTTTAATTGGACCGTCACGACTTAACGGCAATAGTACATATGACATTCTCCCATAAATTTAGTACGGAACAAAAGAGTCTAGCCTAAGATAAGAGTCTTCATGGCTTTTCTGGATCTCATGGCTCCTAGTCACTCCTTAAAGGAAACATACAAAGTTTTAATACCTATTCTTTTGCTACTTACCTTATTGCAAAGATGTTACTTTGCATCAGGGTGGAATTGTGACAGTGATGATGCAATGGGACTTTAATTCCACTTTGGGATGTCTGTGAATCACAGATGGAAGGTAAATTTCATTACATACTATAAATGTCTCAAATCAGTTCCTACTGGCAATTAGGTAGCATTGTAAATTACACGTCATAGATAGGATGGCCAAAATGGCATGAAATTTTCTAAGGAAGAAAATTCTCAACTTCATTCTAATATGAAGATGGAAGTCAAAGGGCACTGGAAATTCCAGATTATATCCAAAACAAGTACTTCCACTTAATACTGAGTATGTGTCTCTGACATACTTTGTGCTACCATAGTGATGCCAACACCAAACAGAGCCTTTCCTTTTATCTTAAAAGTGTCAAGGAAAAAAGCTATAGCTAGTTTCATAATATTAACTGTTTGCTCTATATTTCCTGATTTAATTGGATTGTAATTAAATTATTATGAATATTTATAAATTTCTATAAATTATTAAAGACAGCATTATGGACTATTCATTTTCAGAAGATTCCTTAAATTATTGTTTTAAAGTAACATTTTTCAACTGTAGAATTGAGCTAGACTTTAAATTGTAAAAAAAATTACATTCATTTAGTGGTAGAGAAAAGGTAAGAGAAGAAAAAATATTTGGTGCACAATTACACAAGATGTGACAAAGACTGTCGATTGTTTTTGTATTTTCTTTACATGCCACAAGATGGCATCAATTAGTTTTTAATGGCTGGAGACTCTCAGCTAAAGAATTTGTTTTGTAGTCCCCAGGTTTAGGGAAAGCATGAAGAGGGAGAAGTTGTATGTATTTTTCTAACTAAATGCAAAAGCTCTTAAAATAAACTCAGTATTTAAAAATGTATTATGAATAAAATTATTAGTTGAACAAAATACTTGGAGAGCTCTGTAGTAAAATGGTTCCAAAACTGTGAGCAGAGAACCATGACGCTAAAATCTATCAGATTTACACTGCTTCAGTTATCAGTTATCACTGCCCTAAGAGATAAGTTGCTGGATATGGCTAAACACTCAAAGGAAATTGCAGCAGAAGCATTGTCATAAAATTCCATCCTGCTTCACATCAAGTTTACCACCATTTTCATAAAGAGGCTTCAACTGAGGAGTGTGAACTCAGTTCCAGACTTTCTAAAGCTGTATAAATTTTTTGACTCTGAACCTTATATTTAAGAAAAAGAAGTTTCTCTGAGTTATTTTCATTGTATTTTTCCTTTAAAAGTTTAAATGTCTTTCAATGGGCCTTTCTTGTCCTCTCAGTGACCAGGAGCAATAGATATAGAGTAAGGCTTTTGAGAGTAACATCTGCCACAAAGGTCATTTCTATGAGGGATGTATTAGGAAAGCAGAAATCTTGCTGTAAGCATGTACGTAAAAAAGAGCAAGAAAACTGTTGAAAGTTAAGGAGAAGGAAGGAAACGTAAACAGAGAAATGAGAAGTCAAAAGAATAGTAGAGCAACAGGAACTATTTCAGTTAGTTTAAATAACGGTATTGATATTTCAGAGGTTATCCAAACCTCAGAACTTGAGATTTCCCCACTATAACACTCCAATTGTATTGTCCAGACTGTTGTAGAATGTTACCAGGGACTGATCATCCATGTCAGACTTGGTTTTTACCCATCCTACAAAAATATAACAGAGATGGAGAAACTCTGATCTGTAACTGAGAATATCTGGAATAATTACTCTCATTCTAAAAGGGAGTAATAAGGGAAGTAATCTAAAAATATCTTATTAAACCTTAAAGAATAGGGTTTTTGGGGGAAAGGTAGTATTGGTGTTGTTAATAACTCAGGCACCTGAGATCAGACATCTGATGCCTGTTATCAGAACAGCCTATGCCATCTCCTTTACAATTGCTTTACAATCCTTTACAATTGCTAGAGCTTTTATGATTATTTAGTGTTGGGGTGCTCTGCTTATCTTCTCCTTAGCTCTGTGGGACAGCAATTCTGGCTTCTTTGTCAACTGCATTAAGGAAAACTGAGAATATCTCATGTAATAGGCAGTATTTTTTTTGTGATATAGAAGTAAAAGGACATTTGGACTGTTATCAAATATCTGAGAGCTCTTCACTGACTTACATTTTCTTAGACAAAACCAGGAATTATCAAGAATTGCCCTCTGCCCCTTTTAGATTCTTCCATTGTTTCTGGGTATATTTTTTATGATTTTTATAATTTCTGTCATCAGCATCATTGTTGCTGTTGTTTTGTTGTTGCCTCTGTTGTTGTTTTTGCTGTTGTTGTTTTTGTTATTGCTACTGTTGTTACATACCTTTACTTAATATCAGGTAAAACCTTTGACAGTACTGGCTGCTGCAAGCTGGATCCAGTTTAAGAAGGCTGTTGTTCTGAAATTCAGCACCACCCCTTGCATTGGATATTACAGATTAAGCACAGGAGAGACTTCAAATAATAGATCCATCTGCTGCACAGTAGCTCAGTAGAAGCCCTCAAAATCGGTATCCTGGATAAAAGGATAAAACAGCTCATGCTGTAAAAATAGAATATTGTTGGCTGATTCTTTGGATATCTACTCAGGAACAAAAAGCTCAGCATGAGAAGCAGGAGAAAAGAAAAAAAACCCGCAGATTGACAGAAGATTCAGGAGGCTTCTGATGCCTGTGACTAACACAACCGTGTCATTTTCAGTTGAAATAATGCACATATCTTCTATATTTAGACAACCTTATACACCAAGTGGCAACACAGAATTACATTTATTTACTGAGTGCTCGTGCACTTATAAGTATCTCTGTACGAGTAAGCAAATGTATTTCTCAAAATCATTTTTATCTTTGGAGACGTATAACTACAGCATTTTACCACTGGAATTTATGTTTTTTTCAGCAAAAACCAAGGGATTCTAAGTGGGAAACTGAGAAAGGATAAGAAATGACAGTTATGTCTGATGTTTTCCTGGATTCATCTAGAAGAGTTAATTTCTTCTTAGTAGCTGGTCCAGTGCTTTTTGGATTCAGTGTGAGAATAATGTTAATTACATTATACACGTTAACACTGATGGTTTGGTTGTTGTTAAGTAGTGCTTACCCTGAGTCGAGGACTTGTCAGTGGCCAATTCTCTGCCACAAGGAGCTGCACAAGACACTGGGAGGGAGTATAGCTGGGACACGTGACCTGAATGGGGCAAAGGAATATTTCAACACAACAGAATGTCATGCCCAGTATATAAACTGGGGGAATCACCCAGAAGGGGACCTGGTGGGGATTTGGGAATGCACTGGGTATCGACAAGTAGGTGGTGTGCAATTGTATTGAGCATCACTTATATTCCTTTTCTTTTTGTTCTTATTATTATTTATTATTATAATTACATTTTAATTTGTTTCAATTACAAAACTGTTCCTATCTCAACCTAACAGCTTTCCTTTTGATTCTTCTCCCCATTCCACTGTGTGGTACTTATCTGCCAGCTGGGCTTAAACTATGACAGGCATTTATACCTGATTTCTGAAAGGAATAACATCTCCTTCAGTTGTAAGTCTGTTCTGAAGTTAATCAGTGTTAAAGATTGTTTTCTGTTTGAAAATACTTTCCCTTAATCTTGGATAGTAACAAGTTTTATAACTAGCATTGGATTTAGATCAACTAAGAAAATTTATATTACAAGTAAAGACCTTTTTTAGCTGGTGGGTCAGAGGAAATGGTGAAGTTACTTAGATCATGTTATCTCCCATATCACCAAATCTGCAATAAGTATTGGTTTAGCTGTTTTCTTTAATATGATAAGGACATAACTGTCAGTTTCCATCCCAATGGAAACAGAAAAGCTGATTGTAAGTCTTCTAATAAAACACTTGGCAGAATGCAGTGCTTTTGTTCTGTATAGACGAGTGAGATTGAGAGACTGCTATTCTTTTGGCAAAACCTTCTGTACTATCAAAAGCAATATGAAGATGAAAAACAAGTACAAAACATAATCACTCTGTTTGTACAGCAAATTCAATTCCTGTAGGTTGGATTTGGTTCTTTTCCTCATGAAATAGGCAAAAGTGTTTCCAATACACTTGGTAAACCCAGGACTGGGTCCACTGGCATAGTGAATGACACCATGTCAAGAGTGAAGCAGACAGCAGTTCTGATGTACAGAGGCTGCCACTTTGAATTACAGGGTCACTCATGCAGTTCAGCCTGAAAATAATACAGACACAACATTTAGCTTTGGAGTCCATGCAATGTTTTAATTAGAGAATAATGTGATTATCATACAATTCTGTCCCAGGATAACATTCTCCTGCTCCAGGATGAAAGCCAAGAAAGCTGCACAATTACTCAACATAAACACTGAGATGTAAATGTTTCCAAAGAATGGACATTTATCCTTGGGATATAATTTCATTTCAACAGTTTCTGTTGGAGCAGATAGCTAAAAAATGAAATAGATCATTGAACGTGGATACATCATAGCGGCAATTGTTTACTGCTAACCAGACTATGCCCACAGGAAGAAAACTCCTCCCTATACTATTTGTTGCAGAGAGAGGTTTTTCTTATTTAAAATAAAAGTAAAAAGCTCTGACCCTGGACCTCAAGATATCCTGAAGGCTGCTTTTCTTTGACAAAAACTTTTGTCATTTTCAGTGTTATTTTCAGCTCTGATCTACAGCCTTGCAATATAGCTGCATAGAGCTTCTGCCCATCTGCTTTAACTATTTAAAATTACTCACATGAGTCTGCTTTATTATTTATTGAGCTCTAATTCTTGAGAGACTCCAAGGTAAATAGTTTGTGTTACAAATACATCCCAACAAGATTCCAAGGTCTGTTCTCTATGTAATTTAACTGTTTGTTAAACATCTGTATGTCTCCATATGATTTACTGCTATTTGTATTACCATGTCTATATTGAAAGAAGTATCTCCATTTTATCCATAGATAAGCATGGTATTCAGCAATCCGGGCTTTAGTTATGGATTGTGTTAATAAATCTGCTTGCCTGAATAATAATAACAACAGAGAAGTAAACAAATACCTCAACAAAGAATTGGGACGAAGAAGCCAGAAGTTGTTTGGTCTGCTGATCTGATACTACCACTGTAATGTTTCTTTTAAAGCATATGAATAAAAAGTGGATATGTACCGCTTTTAGGCTTTCTTCAGAAATCTCTGAGTCTTCATATTTTCTGTAAATGTCAGTGACAATATCCTGGCATTAAACAATCCTTTAAAAGGACTGAAACTGAAATATTTTAGCATGGCTGCAAGGTAAATATTGGCTGTCTCAAAGGGAAAAATTTCCTGACCAGAGGATTTACAAGACTGTGGAACAATCTCCACATGAAAGAAATGTTGCATTATTTACCTCGGATACTTACACTTAAACTGAACAGGTCTTTGATAAATACAGCTTTGTGAAAACAACTGTTTGAAAGAAGTGGGTGTTATGAATTCAGTGTGAGTTCTGCACAGTCTTCAATGAGCCTAGTTTCACGTCTTTAGTATATAAGACTTATCAATCACAGCTGTAAGGGTAAAAGATAGATTATATAAATTGAAAATAGGGTATTCCCTTTTTTACCTACTTTCACCATATAAACTGTTCCCAGTGCCAGAAATCCATGTGTAACATGAGTAAAGCTTCATTTTGAAACTTTTACTTCAAATAAACTGATGCTTTTTAACAGATGTCATTCAATTTGAAAGTACCAAAACTGTTTTTAATAGCTTTCAAAACACATTTTTACAGCTTTGAAGTCATATTAAATAAGAGAGGTTCAATATTTGGAAGGAAAAAATAACTGGAGGTAATATTTTTCTCTTCTTGTTTACAATTGCTTTGAAAGACACAAACAAGATCTCTAAAAACCTCACTAGCCTTGATTTTTCACTTGCACTATGACCTTTTCCATTATACTGACAGTATGAAAGCTCTTTAAAATGGAAATAAGTTAACAGAGTGGCTCAAAAGGTTCTTGATGTAAATGAAAATCAGGTTCACTAAGTTCAAAGAAAGCTGGGGAAAATTAACCCTGTAGTGAAAAAAAGTTAAATTCATTCTCCTGATATAAATGCTAATTACACAGGGGAGAGAAAGTTCAAATGAGACCCTGAATCTCAATGCACAGAAAGTCAAACATTAACACAGGCAGATATCACTGCAACACGCAGGTCACTCTAAAACAGACAAGGAGTCCCCAGTCTCCTGCCACATCTATTGATTTTACAGCTACAATTTTTTTTTCTCCTCCATATTTTATATGGTGATTTTTTCTTTTCACAGAAGATCAAAATCTTGTTCTAAATCACGTTTGAAAGAACTTGGACTCCTATCCTAAGAGTATGCAATGCATTGAGGCATTAAATGCATTCCTGACTGCACTGCTCACAAAATTGTAACCATACCAGAAAAACTAACCCAGGAAACTCATACTAAATTAAAGATGACACTTCTTTTTTCTTTCCATAAAAAGTCAGAATACAAAGCAAGTGGCAAGTGTTATTACTTCTCTGAGTGTTCACTGATTCTTGAAGAAAAAGTATAGTTTGGGATTTAGGAGAATGTGTTATGAGCTTTGCCACTGGACTATAGATTCATCAGCAAGTGTCCAAGAAGGATCAGTGCAAACCCAGACACAAATCTCAAGAATTTCTTAAGGAAATGTTACAATCAGGCAAACTACTTTATTTGTACCAAATAAATTGGCTGTCTTACATCTGAATGTGAACTGCCCTTTTCAGCTGATGTGCTTCAAATATCAGAAGGAAGCAATATTAAGCAATAATTAAAAATAAAACATCATCAGTGATGGTGGGAGAAACTAGAAATACTACAAAACTCAGTAATCTCGACCAAAGGAAAAACCATCTGTATTTATGCTCATGCTTAGTGTTTTGTTGGATCTTTTTCTTTTGTAAGAGCATAAAAATATAACATCACCCTCTGCAAAGTCCCCAGTAAAACCTCACTGAACTATAGTTCGGCAAGTATTTACTTTTCAAATTAGTGAAAATTGTTATTGGAAGTTTGATTTCTGCTATACAATTTAGCTGCATGCATTCAGATACTCTTGGGGCTGGGGAAAGGTTTACCTACGGGAATAGCAAAGACATTCAGAATGGTTTATATAAGGAAATTTTGCCAAGCTTTAAAAGAAGTAAATCTACTATATATTCTTAGCAATAGCATTCTGTATTTTGGGAAAAGCCTTGGTCTCTGCTCTCCGCTGGTGAAAAGAAATCATAGCAAGAATCCTGCTGGAGGCATATGGTATGCATTCTCTGACAGGGAACAGATTTCATTAGTAATTTGTTTTTACCATCTCCTTGGTGAAGCTAAGCTATGTAATGAGCTGCACACTGTTTGCCAGAAGCTAAATAAATCATCCTTGCTCTCAAAAATGAACTTTGGCTATATGAAAATAGTAATTTAGTAAAATCATATCTGTAATAAAAGGAATGTTTCAGTAATACAATTTACCTATCTGAAAGGAGCACCACCTGCATATCTACTTGTAGCAGAGGAAGAGGATTTAAGGTTATTAAGCAGTTAAAAGAAAAATCTCAACTAAATTAGTTGAAAGATCCCAGACCAGATAGATGTTTTAAAAAGTAATGCAGCACAAATGAAAGATACTGGATTATATGGCATTTTGAGAGAGCCTGTAAATTCCTACTGCAAGATCTGGCTAATATTAAAGAACTGGTTCTCTCATCAAGGAAAAGAGGGACCTGATAAACCGAGCTCATCAACCGAGCAACCAGGTGTCTGTGGTGAACTTCAAAATAAAGTTCTCTGTTATGGAAAAAATTTATTGATGTGATATTTAAATCCATATGTGTGTAAGAACACACCATTGTGATTCTACAACTTTATCATGAACTCTGTGATACTTACTGCTTACTGAACTGAAAAGGAAGCCCTGCTCAGTAATCCAGGAATGAGAAGATTCTACTTCACTTCCAGTTTGAATCAAGTAGACTATAAAATGAAGTAATTTATAACCTTGTAATTGTCCCACCAGTGTCAGACAAGAAGGGCAGTCTGAACCTTTCTCCTTTGAAACTCATTAGAGAAGATTTAACATAATGAATGACCTCATACTCATTAGGAAATAGAGGTGTGTGGGAGATTTAATCCAAATGAGGAAAGTTTGTAACCTGTAACATTTTTGTATAAAATGCAGCAAACCAAATCCTCACAAGAGCCTCAGACTGAGATTTGCTCTCTCTGCTGGGTTATTAATGAATGTGCTAGGCTGGTGCAAACGAGTCATGCAGAGCTGCAGCAGATTTCTGTGTTCTTAAACATCTCATTACAGCATGTGTCAATATGGCAAGGTTAAAACTGCTAGAGAGACACAGAGACAAAACTAGACATTACTATCTGAATTTCAACAGTGATTTTTTAAAATCCTAAATATTAAGTATTTTCCACACAGAAATTAAATAGAGTGTGAATAACATGGTTACTTGCCGTATTTCATTATGTAAAACTCAATATCTAGGAGATGATTGTTCATACTGAACCATGATCTTTTTTTAAAATTTCCAGAATAAAGAGTGAAAAATTAGGTTTGATTATCTACAAAACACTTACTTTACTAAAATTGAAAATTTTTTTGAGATGCCTAGATTTTCAGAAAGGATGGCTTTTTGTTCACACAAACTACAAAATCATTAAATAATTTTTTCAACATAAAATAAAATCAAAATACTCTTTCAAAGAACTGTTTCAGCATTAGTCCTCTGAGACATGCACTGTACTGTACAAGCCATAAGGAATAAAATATGTATATTCTACTTGTATTAGGAAGGTTAAACCACAGAATTTTCTTAAAATGTCAATGTTATGCAAAACAGGTTCATTGAGAGTCTCCTGCACTGAGGAACTCTACAAACGCTGTACATCATAAGTTATTTTGTTTTATCTAGAGGATAGATTAGGTTGTGAGTGACTGACTTTACAAATATCAAGAGGAAAAAATATTTTTATTATGCTCGTTGGAACAATCTTTCCTCTCTTACCACATACATTTTATATCTCTTCTTAATCCTCTTTAGAACCACAAGAATCCCAAGGGATCACACACATGGCTCTCTTCATTTCCTTTTGATATATACATAGCTATGTTTTACATATTTTTTTTATAAAGCATATTAAGATAAAATAAATATAAGACATAAGTTAGTAGTTTTCATAGAAACATGAAAAGACTGCAAAAAACCAGGACATCAGAGGAAATCTTGAATGCTAACAATTCACTTTTCAATCCAACAGACAGATTGGAAAGCACTGAAACTGCAACTGAAAACACAAGAATTCGAAAGTAAAGAATGGTTAAAATGTGCCAGTTATATTATTTGAAAAGTGTGGTTTCAAAAAAAATGGAGGAAAAATTATTTATTAAGATCAATGTATTTAATTCTGCAATTAAAACTAATAATTAACTGAGAATTATAGTATTTTTAATGCTATATCAAGTATAGCTATTCTTTACTGCAATAAATCTAAGGAAAAGCAAGATGCTATGACTTTAAATTAACTTATGTTGAGCACAGTGGGTACCAGAGCCAATTCATGTTGCCATGACAACAGACACTGAAAATTTAAACATCCAGTGACAGGCTGAATTCCCTGTAAAGAAGCTACTCTGCATTAAAATGATATACTAGTGAAACATTAAACAGATCTACATGCAACATATTTATTTTAAGAAGACAGCTTGATTATAACTTTTAAAGAATACAACTATTCAAACACTAAGTTTATTATTTCAGTTTAAATTTCTCCAAGATTTAAGTCCATTAAGTAAAAAGATCGAGCAGCTAATGAAGAAAGGCTCTTGAAAGAGGATACGTTTTTATTTTTTGTGAAGTGCAGTTGCTCTATCTCTCTGTCATATCTATTTGATTAAATTGCCTTTGCAATATATATTATCCCATATACAAAATGAAGCCTGTATATACAGCAGGCTGTGCTTCACATACTCATTACAAGCAGAGCATTTGAAAGTATCATAATGTATAACCATTTCTCAGAAAGTTCTTTAACAAATTATAAACTGCTGGATTTGAGGATGAATATGCTCTGCTTGCATCTGGCAGAGTTTTTATGTTAACCAGCCTCATGTATTCGAAATGCAGAAGAATTTGTTGTACCTGAGCGGAAAGTTCCAAATCATAGATATAAACTAACTGGAGGGGAAGGGATTTCAGTATCTACCTGCAAACCTCTCCAATAAAAGGATTCAGGAAAGGTAGTCATGAAGTGAAACCACCACCATAACTTATAATGATGAAAAATCAGCATTTGACAGTATGTGGAACAGAAGACACTGCTTTAGATCTGGTGAGCAAAATCCTTCCCAAAATAAGACACCTTTAAGTAGCTATCCCTTAAAAGAATCACACTGAGAACTAATTGTCAATGGCTCTAAAGTAAGAGGATTTAATTAACTATTCCTACTTCATAGTATCTTTAATTCATCCATTAACGTTAGAAAACATTACCATGATTTATGTCTCATTTTTAATTTCCCTCTTAGTATTTCTCGAATTGTCCTCTTCAGTTCCTGACACTCCCAGTCTTCTGCCATCTATGAGACTGGACAGGAAGCTGACAAATCCATTTTGGAGAATTCCAAGCATTTATGAAAATAATGATATCATGTTTCTCAACATCAGCTTGTTAATACATTTACAAATGGACTTCTTGCATAGTCACTGCTGAGGCACAACATCTGGAAAAACACTGGCACTGACTGTGGGCCTCCGGGGTACTACCAGGCTCTGCAACTTCCTTTCACCCATCCGTCTTCCCTCCTCTAGGTTTGTCCATTTGTGACAAACCAGTCAGCTCTCAGAGAGAGCAGTCATACTCCCCATTTGCTGGGAGCAGAGCTGTGCGAGCAGCAGCCAGGAGAAGCCTCATGGGACATTGTCCCTGCTTCTCCTGGGAGCTGCATCCTGGTCTGGCTAAAGTCCCTGGCTTGAGCTACACTGCAAAATCCTATGCTTGGCTATGCATGTCCCTGCACCCACCTCTGACCCACCAGGACCTGCCTCATCACTCTTGTATGTTGGTCCTGCTGCCAGTCCCTTGCTGTTGTCTGTGCTCCCTACTGTTCCCGGGCTCTGTGGGGCTGCAACCTGTCTTCCTCCCTTCTTCAGCACTCGCTCAGAATCCACTCAGCACCCACTTCCCAGCCCCTGCACAGCAGCACCCTCCTGGTGCTTCCTCATATCCCTTTGCTGAAATGCTGATCTGGGCTTTTACTTCTTGCATTGCTTGAAGCAGGAAACACTATTATTTATTTATATGGGACTCTGTAGCAGCATAAGGAAGAAATAATGCATGAACAAAAACATGGCACAGTTACTAGATCCAGTTATCCGGCTCCATCGTGCATGTGCCAGAACATGCTTAGGCGAGGTGTCTTCCTAATGCCCATGAAGAATTCCAGGTGCTGTGCAAAGTAACAGCACAGTAACACCTTACTACTGCAATGACAGACTCAAAATAATGTCTTTTCCCAGTTGTAATGGAGATTTAGAGCTTACAGGTTCTTTCACAGATCAGCTGAACTTTTGTTTGCCTTGAGGACTTCTTCCCTACACAACGTGA
Organism: Empidonax traillii; assembly: GCF_003031625.1. Lineage (NCBI taxonomy): Eukaryota > Metazoa > Chordata > Aves > Passeriformes > Tyrannidae > Empidonax > Empidonax traillii. The sequence continues at coordinate 635,307 of NW_020955211.1, forward strand.
ACATTTGTGAGGAAAGTTATCTTCTGCTATCTTATATATATACATACATGCATATATATACATGTGCACATATATTTTTGTATAAAATGTATATATCTGTTATCTTGCCATGAATTGCTGATACAATATGTTGTGTTTTTTCAATGTTCATCCCTATTTATGCATCAAGGATGAGTCATTAGCTCATTACCTCTTTTGAGGGCTTTCAGTGGACAGAACTTGAAGAGAGCTGCCCACACAGAGAAGCATTATGTGTTTGTGGTGAATGCGTTGAAAAGGTGAGAAAATGGGAACATTTTGACAGCAAAACAGGGCAGCTCTGGGCAGAAGCAAAGTAAGGCAGCAAATTGCCTGGAGTAGGAAAACATCTGGCATCCTTCAGTGCTCCTGCTGAAGGAGAGGTCAAGACTGGTAGAGTACCCCTGGGGATACAAGAGCAGAAGCAGAGCATCCCTTCTCAGAAACAGATGCTCTAATTGTGTTCTAGGAAATACACCAGAAACAACAATGAAAATAATCTCCATTTTCCATCATTCGACTCTCCAGTTCCTTTTCCTTTGGCTGCTCTTTTCCTTCCACAACAACTGTAGATGAGCTCTGTCCACTCTAACTCATCTTCAGGACTGAAATACTGGCTCTGGCACCACAGAGAAGCCTCCAGTGGGCAGAGCCTACCGAGGGTAAGGACCTGGCTTCAGCACCTCTAACATGTTGCAATGAGGAAACAAACAGCATAGAATGTTCCAGTTTAATCTCACCAAACAACTCTGGCGTTTCTCACTAAAATGAAAGATACATTAAAGCATACAAGACATCAATATATCTGTTTGGTTTCATGGAAGCTGAGCAGCCAGAGCCCATCCCACAGCACCAGCTAAGAGCAAAAGGCACCATGGGCAGCCCCAGCCCAAGGCATTGGGCTCCTCCCTGGGAATGGGGACAGCTGTGGTAGAGCCCACGAACCAGGAGGGTAGGGCTGTGGAGAGCTGGGGAAGGTCCCTGCTGTGGCATTGCTGGGGCAGGGCCTGACTGTCCCAGGGGGCTGAGACGCAGCCCTGGCCAGTGGACAGGTGGAGGAAGCCCCAGGGAAGAGACAGGTAGAGCTGTCAGTGCCCATGATATTAGTGACTCACACTGCCTGACATTTCCTAGCAAAATTTAGAGCTGCTATTTCACTGCCAAGGAAAGGCAAGTTTTTTCAATGAATTTTATATCAATTTTTGCTTATATTTAAATACAAGGGTTTTTTTAATTAACATTTCAAATACTCCTGAAGAAAACTTGTGCCATGAAAGTTATAGTCCTCAGCAAAAAATATCCTGCTGCCTCTTTTCTACAGGCAAAAGAGTTGAAGAATATGATAATTTGTCTTCATATGGATCATGACTGAATTTTCTTTCAGGGCCTACCATGCCAAAACTCTAGTCTGCTAATGCTTTCTATTTTTTAATTGCACTACAAACATTGCTATATGAGTCTCCTAGTAGTGCAGTGGATTCAATTTTCCCTAGCAAACTCACACATTCTTAGCAAACTCACACATTCTTATGTCTTCAAAAAAATGTCTGCTAAGTCAATAAATTAACATGAAATTCTTCCTTTACTTTCAGACTATTAACAAGACTGCCACTTATGACATGAGATATCTCATAATAACATTAGATGGCACACAAAGAACAGCAGGCATAACTTTTAATTAAGATAAAGAGATGGGTTGAGTAATGCCATAATAAAAATTGCATTTTAGAAATAAAACATCCATCAGAGTACTTGCTGTAAGTTTTCAAGGCCTTTTTTAGGAACAGTAAGTCAAATAAATCCTCTCTTACAATAAGTACATTAACCTTCACCTTCAAGAGATTTTGGGGCCTTTCTGACTAATTTAATCGTCAAAATTTAGGACTATTTCCTGTTCCAGTTCTTCTAGAACTGCTCAGTAAACCTCAAAGTTTACATTCTCCAAATGGCGGGTTTTGCAATTAAATATTTAAGATTCTTCAACATAAATCAGCCCAAACTCATGATCATAAAATTAGCCCAATTATTTTTAAGTGGAATGTATTTTGTTTTCTGACTTCCTGGAACAGTTTCATATTTTCTTCTGCATAACAAAGAAACAAATCCATGAGGTGACTAAGAGATGAAGCAGCTTTGGTGATTCATCCTAGCTCAAGAACAAGCATGTACATAGCAAAATAAAAGAATGCATTTACTCAATACAGATTTCTGGTGATTTACTTAACAGCAACAAAAGCATATCACTCAGGACAGGCCTGCACCAAGTAATAATAGCATGGCCTATTTTTTCTCCTTCCTATGACTGAAAGTAATGTGCATTATTTAAGGATTGCTTATTCTCTACTGAAATACAGCCACTTCAGGGACATATATGTTATTGAGATATCTCTTGCAATATTTTGAGAAGTAAAAGCACTTTCAATGGAATAAAAAGCAAATCGTTAAAAACATTACAACAGAGACAGAAAACATGAAGATATTATATTTTTATTCTCTCTTTTGTTGTTTTTTAATAGATGGCTTTTTTTACTGAAAGTAAAGTGATGTGTTCTCAAAATCAAATGCAATCCACAGTTATGTAGATTTTAGAGAAACAACTCAAATTTTATTGAAAATTAAGATCATTCTATTTCTTTATTTTACAGTTTTGCCTGATGCCATCCTGCAGCTACTGCAGACAGCTGCAGAAGCATCTGAGAAAGAATTCAGAAATTCTCTTAGTAAGACATGGAAGATGGCATCGAAAATTCAGTGTCAAATTTTGTGATCCTTACACTAACATACCTCAGCAGTAGAGACTTACTTTGTAGTCATGTCTTACTTCATGCAGCATTGCACTTTGACCCATGACTGAGAACAAAGGCCCCAGATAATAATGCTCCTTATTCAGCCAGAAAGCTTGCAATTAACCCAAGAATGATACTGCCTCCCCTGCTTTTCCTGAGACTGTATCAGCTGCATCTAATGCACTCCCAATGTTTGCAGCTGTCATGTTTATTTTTCTAGGATATTGTTTAAAACAGATACTGGCACAGACTACTGTCACAGGACAATTCAAAGCATTTCTGAGCAATGTTTGTTGGACAACAGAGTACTGCTGTTTAACTGCAGAGACTCATGGCGCCATAATATTTGACTGAATTTTTGCATCATTAAGGTAAGTCATGCATATCATTATACTTGGTGAAACGAACATTTATTATAGGGAACCATGCAGAATTTAATATTCACATGGTGTGTCTAAGCCCCTGTAGTATATTCTTTCCATTTTGTAAACTTGGCTCATTGTGAAACATTTGGGGGCCTTCTAATTTTCTAAACTAAAGAACATCTATTACTTTATCAGAGAGCAGTAGTATTTCAGGCATAGATCTTGAAGTTCTCTACTGTAGTGACTTAGCATTATAAATGCCACTGGCATAAGACATTTGGAAATTTTAATTAGTTCATATAGAGGTATTGCATGCCAGAGGAGAGAGTTTGAGCTAATACACTAGAGAAGTACAGTATTCACTAGATAAGTATCCTTAATACAGCCAAAAGTGTCTTTTGATGGAGGGGGCATCACAAGCACATTTGAAATGCATCAAGGTTTCTACCACTTGAGTTAATACAAGATAGCACCATAAAAGACTTCAATTCCTTCTCATAGAATGAACAAGGTCTGTTTTTTAAAGAAAGTCGGGAATTTTGTCCATGAGATACAAAATACCATGCAAAAGCTTTGCATGTGCAAGAGAGAGTGAATTAAACATAACTGAGACTAGAAGGCTTCCATAATCAATGTCAATTCATTGTGACTGTGTTAAATACTAACTTTATCATCTGGACCTTTTGGATTTTTACTTGTCAGAATACAAGGAGATAGTAGCTGAAGTTACCCTCAGCATGTCATGAGTAATGGGAATGCAGCAATTTGGAGCTGTCCACATGTTAGCTTGTCAAAAGAAGAATTAAGTAGAAAGCCTGGGCTAGAGTGCAAATTTTTTATTTATTCTTCCAGAGAAACAGAAAAAAAAATGGTGAAGGCCATTGTCCAGCTAAGGGAAAATTTTTAAAATCACTTACCTGGAAAGAAGGCCTGCAGTGATTAATTTGAAAACAAGCTGCAAACACTGTGGCAGTTTTTATCAAGTTATACATATTAATGTTAATTTGAATAGATCTCTAGAAACTTCAGCAACCACTGGACACTAGGATCTGAATTCTACTGTTAGTTTCAGATCTTTTCAGATACACGACACAATGCCAATGTTGAGTCTTAAAACAGAAATACAAAATGCTGAAAGAAATGTGGTGGTAGGGATAGATGAATGCATAGAAATCACAAGGACCAATCCCATATTAGACATTCCAGTGGTACTCCACAATGTATGTCATCCTTGTATTGATGAACTGCCTCCCCAGGCTACAAGATAATTCACTTTCCATACTGTGTCATCAACAAGGAACTGACAAGGTGTTCAGAGTCAGATGCGAATCAGGCGTTAAGCTGAAGCCTAATGTCTGGGCTCAAGGCCAGATCATGCTAGAGATCATATTCAGAGACATAAATCTGATGAGCTCTTCTCACAAGGTATCAACTAAAAATGACATCCTTTTGAAATAATGGAAATCTCACAATATCTGCCAGTTCTACTGCATTGTATTCCTACACTCAGAACAGCAGAGATTAAAGCTCATGGACAGAACTTTGGCGCCAGCTCAGCAAAACACATTAAGAACATGGTTAGGTTGAGCCCTAACCAAAAAAAACATAAACTGAGGCACATATTTGTACTTAGTCATTTGCTAAAGTGCTCCTCTTAATCAGGGCCTGATTCTGGAAAATTAGGTTCTGACAAAACCACCTCGTTTACTTTCTATCCTTCAGTCAGCCAAATATTGCCTAACTTTACAGAGGTTTCAAATTATGAACTACAAATAATTTTCATAACAATTTAGCCAGGATATTGACTGCATATGTAACATATTTAAGAATATCTTACAATAAAATAAACTGAAAGAAGAGTATACAGTAGAAAGCTTGTATTTTAAATTGTAGTATAATACTGACACTATTTCCAAAATTTTCTGGTTGATCTCAGGCTTCCTTTACAGCATATATTTACATTTTCTCTGCAGCTGCTGCTACCATTTCAGAAGAATGGATGGCACTCATGCTGGTAGATTTAACGACTCAGCTGGATGAGGGAAAATAACAACCTGTGACAGCAGGCACAGTCTTGGTGTATTAATGATGAGTGGTGATGCTAGTTTAAGATCTGAAACACATTCTTCTATTTCAAACTTGTTCAAAAACAGGAGTGTTTAGGATTACTATTTATATTAGCTCATTATCTATTTGTGTCTTTAGTCTTGAATATCTGTCCTTGACTGAATTGCTTAAAAGTTGGTGGGTTTGATTTTCTGTTCAAGTAGTATACAGTACTCTCCATATGTTTATCCTACAGAAGGAATGAAGTGTTATTGTGTTTCATAGATGCAGTAGCAGCATAGTCTCAAACCCCACTTCTATGGAAAGTAAGCAAATAAAAAACAAAGAAAGCAGGAAACAGAGTAAGTTATATTTTCAACAGAAAGAAAAAAGAATTAGCACAGCTGCATGGTGTTTTCCTTGAAGTAATAAAAGAAAAGCACTCTTGTGGAATAACTGAAAAACAAAAAATATTTAAAATACAATAAAAGTGTAAATTAGGGAACTTCCATATAGAACAAATTATAATAAAAATGGAAGAGGAAGTAAAGAACTGCCATGGCAGGGAGCCGTACTGATTAGGAAGTGGGCAATTTAATTTCTCCAGGCTTGTGAAACTCCAGCATAAATAAATTTGTTTCATGCAGAATCCCACCATTTTCTCTTCTTTCCTCAATCACTGTTTACTACATAAAGTCACACCTCACCTATCTTCTTTGATTGTTTAATTTCAGCAGGATTTTCTTTCCATGGCACTGTTTGTAGAGATAAGTTTTACTCTGCATGTAATAGATAAACACAGTACTTTGCTGCACAAGAGCACTGAGGCTATTTCAAGTTTGAAGCAAGGTTGTTCTATTATTTTGTTTTCAGCAAATCATTTAACTGAATCTCAATAATGTATTCAAGCCACAATCCAACACTACTTTTGCAACAACTCCGACCTTCTTTAGTGAATGTCCTGGATTTCTAATGAATAAATCAACTTCTAAAGGAACACAAGCAGATGAGCTCACTTCAGTAAAATAGATTAACCTTCACTAAGCTAGTAGGGCTACTTTTTCACTAATTGCTCAATACAGCCCAAACTGTGGAAAGACTGGTCTTCAAACTGGTCAGGTAAAACTTCCTCTTCACAACATGAGGATCATTTTTCACACAAAGTCATATCTCAGAGATACTTATCATTGCCCAGAGAACTTAGTTGCCTTTTTCTAGACCACTAGATGTAAAATTATGGTTGTTCTTACATCATTTTAACTTAGCATCTGACAAGATTTCCACTACCTAAGGTAGGTTCTCAGTCAGCCCTGCCATTAGTAATATCAGAGAAAAGTATTGTGCTTGACCTCTGAAGAAAATAAAGTTACTTACTTCATTCACCTTTCTCAGTCCCTGTCTTCCCTTAACCTTAAGTTACAGAAAGAGACCCGCTAATAAGCATTGATTTCTCTTCCTTACAGTCTGAAATCAACACTGCGGAGGTGTGAGAAGCTTCTAAGCTTTAGTGGTAATGGGAAACTACATTCATGAGCAACCTTGCACACGTTGGATTTATTGAGGGATGGCACTGATCAGAGAATCACTGAAGCAGGTTCCTGGCAGCTTCACCCTTCTTTGTCTTTACAAAAGGTTTGACATTATAAAAAATTTGGCCTGAAGCACTTTATATCTGATTTGTAAATTAATTCTAATGTATTTTCAGACTAACTTCTGAATGTATGTGAAGGACAATACCTCCAAGAGTAGAAGCAGAGTACAACCACTGTGACATCTTCTACTGTGTTATCTAATCATGTATTTGTTTTATTGTCCAATGAGAATCAGCAATTTCTGAGGTGAATGGGGACAAGAGATAAAAACAGTATTTCTATAAAAGGGCCAACTCTACCCTGGGGTTCACTAAGCACAGTATAACTAACAGATCAAAAGTGTCCTTCTACACATACCATTGCTGCTGTGGCTTCACCTCATGCTGATCTCTTCTCTGGCATCTGCTGAGAGGACTCAAGGGAATGACTTAAAGCTGCATCAGGGGAAGTTCAGATTGGGAATTAGGAAAAGGTTCTTTTTATGAGGGGATAGTCACACAATCGAGGAAAGTTGTCATGACCCCAAGCCTGTTAGTCTTCAATAGGCATTTGGACTGATGGTTTAAATTCTAGGTTTCCCTGTGTGAAGTTAGGAGTTGTACTCCATGTTCATAACAGGTTCCATTCAACTCAGGATGTTCTGTTATTTGATGATTCTAAGAGCCCTCATAAAGCCAAGGTTACGGGTTAAATCCCTGTACGGGTCATTCACTTCAGAGTTGAACTTGATGATCCTTGTAGGTCCCTCCCAAGTCAGAATATTCCATGAACTCTTCAAAGAAAAGAAAGATCCATGTAAGCGCCAAATGCTTGTGCTCCCACCACTGTAAATAAGGAACTTGGTTGCTTTCCAACATTTTTTCCATGTTCATGAGTAAAATTAGTCATGTCAATAAAGACAGTATCAGAGTGAATATACCAAAAATACACTAGTGCTGCTAAATGAACCACCTCTTTCTATACTGGGTGTGGTATAGAGGTATTTAGTATAATAGATATTAGCATTTTAAATATTGTGCTGCTTTAGATATTGCATGGAGTGGGTTGATTTTCTTCACAGTGACTAGTGTAGGGCTGTGGTTTGGATTTGTGATGAAAACAGTGCTGATAACATGGAGATGTTTTTGTTATTGCTGAAACAGTGCTGATAACATGGAGATGATTTTGTTATTGCTGAGCAACGTTTGCACAATGTGAAGACCATTTTTTTCCTCACCCCATGCCACCAGCCAGCAGGCTGGGGGGGACACAAGGAGTTGGGAGGGGTCACAGCCAGGACAGATGACCCCAACTGACCACAGAGATATTCCAGACCACATGGTGTCATAGTCAGTACACAAAGCTGGGGGAAGAGGAAGGAAGCGAAGAACATTTGGAGTGATGATGTTTGTCTTTCCAAGTCACTGTTATGCATCATGGAGCCCTGCTTTCCTGGGGATGGTTGAACACCTCCTTGCCCATGGGAAGGGATAAATTAGTTCTTTGGTTTGCTTTACTTGCTTTTGTGACTTTTGCTTTACCTGGTAAACTGTCTTTATCTCAACCCATGAGTTTTCTCACTTTTATTCTTCTGATTCTCTCCCCAGTCCTGCTTGTGGGGCAAGAGAAAGTGGCTGCATGGGGTTTAGTTACCAACTGGGGTAAAAGCACAACAAATATTAATATATTGGAGAAAAAAATATTATTGTCTGCTAGGACCAGTTTTGATTCCCTGCAAGGAAGTTTATTCTGAACTTCAAAATGCTGTTCCAGCAAAGAGCTATAGCAATTATGATGGATGTCTCTGTATAACACAGAAAATGAAGTTTATGGATCAAATGCCCAGTCTGAAGCTATGACATTGGCCCAGAAGTACTCTTTTTCTTTGATCACCTTGGCTGTTGCAAGGAAGGGAAGGGAATAATTTGTGTGGCAATAATTTGCAGCTACTAAAAGACATAGAGCAGGCATTCAAAAAAGGATTGACAAATTGCTATGAATTATTTCTCTCTGAAAGAGAGTCCTTACAGAAGCATCATGTTATGTTTCTAATTGATTCTACAGAACAGGAAGGCATCTTCTTGCCATCTGCTCTATTTCAAAGTCAAGAGCCCTTGAGGACATCACTAGTGCAGCAGCAGGCTCTACCACTATTAATCAAGAACTGCATAAGAAGAAATTAATTTTTTTTTTTTTGCAGGTTTTCAGGTTGCCACAGGTTGGCAATCTGTTCTGTGGTTTCAGAGTATCAAACCTCACCTCACAAAGTCTTCAGCATTTTTCCTGCAAGTTTCTAGTTGAGTAACTTTTTTCTGTTTGCTTTGCAAAAGAGGTATGTGGCAGTTATGTCTTCAGCAGATGCTTAACGTCCAGGCTAAAGGAAGAGACAGAAGAGTACATTAGAAAATACTTCCTCTTTTGTACTGCAATTGGTGGGAAAAGGGCAGGAAGAATGAGTTTAACCTTAAGTGATGCAACTGCCAGAAATTTTTCAACCGTTCCCTCATGAAATAACCAGGCTTTCAAATATACCCATCTCGGGTAAAACAGAAGTCAAATTTAATTGTTTCTCAAGAGTAGACCTAGTCAAAGCAAGGAAAGGACACATTGAAGGAACTAGTAATTATCTCATCATTTCCTCTAAGCTTCAACGCTCCTGGAAAGACTTAAGGCAGGTTACTGCCACATATAGCCGTGCTCCCAGGTCGCTCTTGCCTCCTAATTTCCTCCTGAAGTGAATATGATTTCCAGAGTACTCAGGGAAATACACTGAATATGTATCAAGATAATTATTCTCGTATGCCAGATGGATAGTTTACAGCTGCCTGCAGTAGCTGGTATGGTAATAGACTCCTGACATGAATTACATTTAATAAAACCCAGGGAATCCAGCATAGAAACTTGCCATATTTTCAATAATGCCCAGGAGACAAAATATCTTAGTTCTGACCAGAACTTTGCAAGCTAGAGCATACTAAGGGGTAGTGTAAGGTACCCTTGGAGAGAAAGGATTATAACAACATTATTTTAATCCTACATGTCCTGGGACAAGCAGCTTAATGACCATAATACAGCATTGTCTGTATTATGAAGAAAAATAATACTTATCTTCCAAATCCATTGAGGTATATGAAAGTACCTCTCTGAAAATCTTCTATAGAACATCATACTTCACTAGCATTTGCTTATTAGCATGAAATTGGTTCTCAAGCTGTTCCTGGCTTTTGCATGAATTTGGTTTTGCGCCAAAGAACCATACTTCTTTTCTTCTGTTTAATTTGTCTTTGTCTGTTCACTTTAAGGCTTGCTCTTCTGGATGAAGTTTCCGCCAGGGGCTTAATGAAAATGCATATGTTTCTTATTTGCTGTCTGTGATACAGTTAGCTGTGCACACTGAATGTCATGTCAGCTGGCACTTTGCTGCTCAGTGTGGATGGGTGCAATGCATTTGGCTTCTGTTATTTAGTGTTGATGTTGTCTTCCTCCTTATGACACCATTATGTTAGCACATAAACATCATAGACAGAAACATAGTTTCAAAGAAAAATGCACTCAATATTTTGGTTTTCAGTTCTGTGTAAAGTAGCATGTGCTCTTATCTGTCATACTTTTAGTTACCCTTTTATTGTTTCAGGTAGAAGATATATTAAGAAAATAGGTTTCTTGGGCTGACCTGACTCTCTTGAGCAGGGCTTAGGAGCAAAGACATTTCAAGTATTGTGCTTACACATAGATCTGCCTTATTTAAAGTTTAATTTAGTCTGTCAAAAGAAAATGCTACCCAGGGCAAGACTCAGAGCAGCCAGAGCTGTAAGAGAACTCTCACAAATATACCCTTTTAAAATAGCTTGATATGCTCCTGGCATGTATTTCTAATGAAATCTAGGACAGTGTAGAAAAGATCCATTTAAGTATTCTGCCTAGCATTACACTCCGGGGAAGTTTCCAGTGAATATACTAGATTTTTGAGCCCATCTATTTCACCAATATTCATGAATTTGAGTACAGAACTGATGTTTGAAAATCTTGCTCAGCCCTTTTTTCCATTGTTATTACAGCAAAAGCTTTATCACTATGAGAGTTTTTATATGTAGACTACCCATGCTACTACTTTTTTGAGTCAGCAGTTGTGCTCAGGACAAAGCTTTTGAAGTTAGCATTTGAAGACTGTAAAAAATAAAAGAAAAACCACTTTAGAGTTATACAGTTGTAATCAAGGACAAAACTGTCTTTATCTAAGTAATATTTAAATTCTTATCAAATTAGGCGTCTACTGCAACATACACAGTTTATGAAGTAGATTCACCGTGATGCTAAAAAAGATAGGGTCATCAAAAAATTATGAAGTATACTATATATGCATAGCACTCGAATTCAAGTGTATTTGAAATAATTAGCTTACAAATTCAATTAAAATGATAAAGTCTAAGTAAGTACTTAGCCCAGCAAAACACTTAGAAATTGAATTTGCCTTACATTCCTTTAAAATTCCATGTAACAACCAATTTGCTGCAGAGATCTAAAAATATCTGCATTGAGTTATACAGTTAGGAGGAATATTTTTTTAATTTGTAAAGCAAACTCTGATATCAGTGGGTTTTCCCTTTTCTAAGAAATTTTTAGAAGTGATTTTATTCTAGATTTTATAGTTTTTAACATGTATGAAGGGGAGAAAGCAACGAGGTTAGCTGGAGCTGATATTACACGTGGTCTTCCAGTTGTCTTGCAAATGGATGCCAAAGAATCTTAAGCATGATTTATGCTTCCTTATGTCCTGGACTTGAGAAAGGGTTAGCAGGTCATGCTAACCTGCATAGTGGTTCTCTTCTCCTGACAAGTCTCCATTTACGTTTAAATGCTTGTTTATTTCATTTGCTGGCCTGGCAAAGAATTGAACTGTGGTTAGAGTTACCACTGTTTCAGAAAGCAGGGTTCTCATCACAGTTCTCCTCATGTTGCACTGCAATGTATCCAACTTTTTTTATCAGGTGTGGGTATACTGTAATATTATTTTTTCAACCACAAAGAACTGTTGCAAAGCATAATAATTTATAACCATATTTTGAAAGATATCTCCTTAATCACAATGTGTAAAGTTGTGTCTCTCAGGAGGCAGAAAGTTTTATAATATTTTGATGGCTTTAAAATCTGGAGAGATTAGAGCTATGTTGAGGTGTGGGTGTTTCTGCTGCCTGTCTAGCTGCCATCACAAGGTTCCTGTTGGACAGCCACTTAGTCTGTATGCTTTTACCCTTGATAACGACCACCAAAACTTGTATCACTCCTGAAAAGAAATCCTAGTTAAAGGAGGAAAGGGGTTTTGTTTCAAGTATGCCACAGACTATTCCCTTCTACTGGTAAAAAAGCATTTCATTGAGATTGACTACATTGTTACTGCATGAGTCTGTGGTCTCAACAGAGCTAAAATACTTACATCAGTGTCTCTGGGTTAGTACATAAAGCACTCTACACCAAACTTTCCTACACTTAGCCATTTTTAAATTTTGGCAAGTAGAAAAATAGAGAACAGACAACAGGTGAGATAAGCATCATATTTCTTCCAGTAAGGCAAAGAGAGCTGTCTGTTGCTAGACAACACATTTCAGCTCAAGACAAGGGAAGTAAACTGCCCAGACAGCTTCAGGACTCCAAAGTGTTCAATGGAACTAACTGAGAAAGCTGTAAACCTGCCACTACAAATCACCATGCAGAGGAATTGTCTCTGAAAAGAGAGAAAAGAATCCAAATCCCTTAACTTTCCATCACCCAGGATTCTGTGCCATTTAAGAAAACAAAACAAAAACCAACCAAACAAAAAAGGATATTTTAGCAAACCTTAAACACCATTACAAACAACACCTTTGACAATCATTAGGAAAACAGAGATATGAACATCATTTTACCATATTATGGTTATGCCTCATAGTCATCTCATCCTTTATAGAGACTGAATACCTGAGCACAAGAACATGTACGGTTGAAGTGTAGCAATTCACCTCCGTGGAAAATCTCTGTGTTCCCATTTGTCTTGTTACCTAATTAGTTACCTGCAGATAAACTTTGGAAAATGTTGCCCTTAGTCTTTGTGAAATATAACCATATTTTGGGCAGAGGAAATTACTGTCTAAGTGCTTACTACTATCAAGACCTGCGCAGGATTTGAGCGAAGGTTGATTGCTTAGGTTTTTTTCCACGAGTTGTTGTCCAAGATGCTGGTCTTTTGTATTTTCTAATTTCCAACTAACAAAAGTGCTCTCCTAAACCAAAAATATTAAAAGTAAATCTCTTCCTGAAACTGCTGATCACTGAAAAGTGTAGTGGATAATGGAAAATTTAGCACATCTCTCTAAGCAGAGATCTATTATGAGGCGTCTGTATAATAGCCTCTGTTGGGTGAAATTATCAGTCTATTGCCACTGAAGCTCTACCCATTTGCACTTAGTAGTTTTCCTGGTTCATTAGTCCCCAATCCCTCCATCAGCTGTGTTTTCTGTTCCAAGTGTTAGATGCTCATATTCACGCTGTTGGATTTTGTAAATGCCAGGAAGGAGAAACATGAGGATAGCCCTCTTCTATTTGCAGATTTACCTCAAGAAATCCACTGTGATTTGTGCTGCAGAGCCTGGGCCTGCTGTGATGTATCCTTGGATACAGGAGGCTTTTACAGTAGCTATAGGTGTTATAGTATGTGTCTGATGGGGGAAAAAGAATCCTATGGATAAGGAAACAATTTGTACTCCTGAAGGACATAGTTGGATCCAGTCTTATATTTGTTTAATCCTCTTACATAGTCTATTCCCTGCAACTATTCTGTCTCTGCTTCCTTTATTTGATGTGACAGCCATGATGGGTTTGGAGCAGTAAATACATACTATCAGTGCTTAAGGAATTTTTTATCCTGTTACCGTTGTATTTATCAGCCTAAATGTGATGCTGGATATATTTCCCTTGCTAGACAGATAACAGTAGCACAGCAGCACAAATGTCACCCCCTCTGTCTCCAGGGACAGTCCTGGAGTACAAATTTGGCATTTTAAAAAATTTGCTTCATATGGCTCAATGAGTTTGAGTGCAAGCTACACATGAAGCAGTATCTGGGATAACAACCGGGTTACACACAGCAGTAGTTTTCTCTGGCAATTTTCACATTGAGCTGAAAGAAAAACCAGCTTTTCTTCTCCACTTCCTACTACTAAGTAAACTCATTGTAGGAACTAAACTAGACATGTTTGTTCAGTGCAGACTGAGGGAGAAAGCAGCTTCTCTTCTCTTGAGGAAAAAGAAAAAAAAATTCAAGAGAAAGGAGCATTTCCATGACTTTGTAAAGAGGTTCTTGCCAAAACTTTCCTAATTTCAAACAGGAAAAGTAACAATTGTTTCTCCCCTCTCCTCCCAATCCCCTGCTTCTGGATAAATAAAAATTTATGACCCGTGCATTGACACCGCTATTCACAAAGCTCTGCTTTTGGTATTGCACATCAAAAGTATACCCCTGGAAGAGGTAGGACAAGTCTTGCTGGAGGAGAAAAGCTCCTGCTCAAGGTCACTCAGAAAGTATTTAGTAAGTGGAAAGTTAGTTCAGTGTCTTTACCACAAACCAGCATTTCCTTCCTAAAACGTATTAGCTAAGAGAACCACATTACAAATTGCTGCATTGGTCACCAAAGCAAAAGTATTTCAGGAGTTGTGAAAATTTAATTTTTACAAAAGAGGAAACACCATCTGTGTGGCTCATTTCTATGGCTTCTCCCTCCAAATGACACAAATCCATTCACACCATTGTCTAAGCAACCTGGGGCTGTTTATTTGCTAGGGTGTTCTGGTGCGGGGATGCGACTCCCTGCAGACCTGGGGCTCTGCCATCTCCTGGGAGTGCCGGGAGACTTGGCTGGTTTGGGGACCACTGAAGACTAGCACAACCTTGCAGCAACATTCGTTCCAAACCCCACAAAACAAAACAAAAAATAAATGTGCAGTCATTCCACAGATCCCCACCTTTCTCCTTTATCTCCACCTCTGTGTATAGCAGCATTTTTTTTATTCTGCTTTGTCTAGTTCTGCTTTTATTATATAAATATTGATAGCTTTCAACTGCTTTTCATGGCCAGAAGAAAAGCAGTGGCAATAAGCCACCAGTGAGGTCTTAACTTCCATTTAATGACTTTCATTTAAATATAGAAACCTTTATCAGTGGAATGCGTACTGCAAAACAAGGGTCCATGTAGGGTAGCCAGAACTCAGCATTGCCTGCACTGACCTACCAGAAGCTGCCAGGAATAGCAAACAAAAACTGTTGTTTCCAGGCCAATTGAGCTGCTGAAGGTTCTTTTCAGTGATTTGATTTAAAATACTCATTCAAATAGAAATGTGACTATGGTGGCTGTCTGTACTTCTTTGAAAATAGTTCATAGAAAACTTAAATGTATCAGCAGAACACTGAGAACAATTTTATTTGCAACACCCATTGTCTTTTCCTACTTTCTGCTCTGTCTCATCTCTTTGTATTCAGTTCCGTTTTCTCTGGTAGCGTGGTTGACTTTTTCTACACTGCTGAGAGCCAGCCAGATGGTGTTTTGGTCTTTCTCTTAAAACACAGATCTCATTAAGCCAGGAGTCAATGGTTTAACAGGTCCTTGTCAGTGTTACCTCACGATAAAGAGAGTAAAGCCATATTAAGTATTTTAACCCAATTAGATGCTGCTCTTCAGGATAGCTTTGCAATTTTGTCTCATTCCTTCAGATAATAATGTAGCATATCTGATGGATGTGCGTGCGTGTGTATCTGTCTGTGCACACTCGCACACATGTGCCTGCACCCATGCCTTTTCCCTTGTGAATGCAATTTTAGCTTTTCATTTATTCTACTGAGGCCCAACCTGCTCTGGCCAGCTGTTTTATTATGTGTTGGGGTGGAAAATGCAGCTGAGTGGATTGTGTAACAGCACATCTGCCTTTTTAATGTTTCTGAATATTTCTACATAATAGTGGACTGTAGGTATGAACACCATAATACTTCCTAAGTTTTGTCCAGTATGCATCCATTTTCTGCAGTGTTTTCTACTTGCAGCATAAGTCTTGAGAAAGAGCTATATTTCATATCTAATAAAACACCTTTCATGCACTGTCTAAAGTCAACCAACAGAATTTTTATGAATCTCTAGTATGTAAGATCTGGTGCTACTCACATTACTGTCCAAAGCTGAATTGGGCCTTAACATAAGTAGTCAGCTCTCAACCTCCAGCTAAGAAGGAGCAAAACTAAACAAAACAAAACAAAAAGAAAAAGCAAAACTCAAAAAAACCCTCCAACTAACAAAAAAAAAAAAAACCAACAAAAAAAAGTCTATCTCCAGTGATGTTGCTTTCAAGTACAACAAACTCTTTCTATATAATTCCTGAGCAGTTAAAAAAAGGAAGTATCAATGGATGAGAATATTTCCCATATTAGTAATAACATAATAAAAAAAACCCACAATAAATAAGTAGCCCCCTGCCAAATAAAGGCATTTATCTTTTATACTGTGGCATAGCTTGTCTTTAATAAGACATGGTTGTGCAGGCAGCATGTTTTGCAAGATCAAGGAATAAGATACTGCTTTCAGTACCAGCATAGTATTCAAATAATTTTCATGTATTTAACAAATATTATCTGGTGAGGGAAGCTGGCTGAACAAGAGTTAATTTTCTGCGTTTGCATGCCATCTGAAGAACTCCAGTTGCAGAGGAAATCTTGGAGGGCTGTGAGCGTAAATGCCTATTACAATCCATCACACTGCGGTGAGGTCTTTATAATAAGACTGCAGAAGGAAGAGGAGTTAAAGCTATGCAAGAAGAGGAAGTAAGCAACAAAAGAAACAAGTTATAACAGAATATGTTGATAAATTACTGCACTTCTTAGAAGGTTTCTTCAGCATCTTGAATCATGTAATTAATACAAAATTATGCCCCAGTTGTGGTAACCTGACTGTTCTGCTATAGTCAAAGCGGTAGGACAGAGTTGGAGGTCTAAGAGAGGCCTCAGCTCATATCTCATGGGCTACCAGTTGATACCATTCAAGACAGACACACTGGCATACACTACCAAGAGCCATGGAGACATGGAAGTGTGAAGCCATCCTGCTCACAACTGGCAGAGCATTGGGAAGAGGGAGTAGATATGACAGGGGAAAGATGAGAAGAGAGAATGGGTGTGAGGGAAGAAAGCAAGGCTGAAAGCTAAAACAAAAAACTGTCTTTCTAATTTTGGCCCACTGTGTTGATTCATCCATATGTGTCTATATGAGGTGCCTCCACATAAAACCAATCTAGCACTGTGATGAAAATATAAAATATATTTCTGCTTCAGTGTCCATCTTAAGTGATTTTTGGTATTAGTCTTTGTGACTAGAGTAAATGGATGACCAAGAGATTGAGTCAAATAAGTAATCTTTTTTCAAACCAAAAATATGGTCTTTAGATATTTACCTGCACTGTCTAAAACGAAGAAATTCTGGAGGTGGGTGAAACCCCATTAACTATGGTGTGTTGGTAAATGTTACTGAGTTCTGCTTATTCTTTCACACTCTTATCACCTTAAATAAAATCTATTTGCTTCTGGTGTATGCAGAGCAACTTCCCATCTCTCTTATAATTTCTCCTGGTACTGCTACAGGTTTAGAAAAAAAATTATGTGTTGTGTAAATTACCCATCTAATGAAAAATTAACAATTGTAGCATTGTTTTTCCCCCTGCCATTCTGAAAAGAATAAAACAACCTGGAAGTGAATCAAGTACAGGATACAAACAGACCAGCTAATGTTTTCGTAGCACTCCCGAGTCATTTCTCCTTCCATTTCAGTAAAGCATCAAGGCATCACAGCAAAACATTGAGAATGTAATTGTGACAATAAAATTAAAATAAGAATGTAATAACAGCAGGTACAAATGCACACATGCAAAATCTGGTCATTTAGTGAGAAATGGGCTTTGCCTGATGACTCATTCACCTGTGCCTCCAAATGCCTTTAAAATAGATGCGCTGGTTAGTTCTCTGCTCTATACGGACACCTCCAGAGGGACTGTCAGACCTGCTGCAGATCTGTTGAGAGATAGGGCCTGTGCCCACACCAGACCTATTCACCCATGAATCCAAATATCTGCTCCTTCCTGATACAAAGTCAGCACTAAGATTCTTAATTTTGCATTGTGATAAGTTTTTGAAAATGCTGAAAGCTGAATAGCCTAGTCACTAAAGACTTCCTCCTCATCACTGCCAGCATAATGCCATAAATACTTGATCTCATATCTGAGTGCCAGGGTGACTGCTCAGAAAAGGGCCAGCAGCTGTCACATGAATTAATGGGCCCATGCTGATGCCATACAGATAATGGACACCTGCTTACACAGAGTAACTAGGAACTCTGAAAAGTCAGTGCTTTTATTGGTGTACAATCTATCATATTAATTGATTTTCAAATACTTGGCAGGTATTTTATCTCAAAGTAGTTCAGAAAGTTTTTAAGTTAAACTTTTCTCCACTATTTTTGATAGTTTTTCCTTCTTCTTGCCTCCTGTCCTTTCTTAGGGTACCCAGGACCCCTCCAGAATGAAACAAATCACTCTTAAGTAAATTCTTGTTGTGCTTTCCTTTAATTTCAAACAATTAAAATAATGATATCTGTTTATCTACTTTCAAATCCCCTAAAACAAATCCCAAAACAAGTGAAAAAGATAGCTATTGCTTTGCTTATTTCCTCACTTGCGGTGACGAAGACTAACATCAGGGCACTTCATCAGGGCAACATGCTTTGCCTGTGTTAAGTGGATTTAAGCTTTTAAGAAGCAATTCTCTAATCTGTACATATCTATTTCACTCTCTGTCATTACTTGTAAACTGATCTGTGGCTTGAACTGCTCTCCCTTGTTTCTCTGTAAAGAGAGATGCAAGTAAGTGTTTAACAATGCTGCCATTGTTACAGTGTCTCCTGCTTATAAATGTCCGCTATCAATTTGAAGTGGCACGGTGCTTTCTTTAATCTTTTGATTAGGTCCATACAGGATAACATTTCAAAAGGTAGCTGAGGTCATGTCATTAATACAGAGGTATATGGGCTGTGCACTCACTGGTCTCCCTCCAACTCAACCCGTAAAGCAGGCAGGCTCATGCACAAGCGAATGCATGCAAAATGCCTTGTTCCACGGAAGGAATTGATTGCTCTTCTCCTGCACATTGATTTTACTGCTGTAACATCTATTTTGAAATATTCTGAGAGCATCTGAGAGCTGCAACACGCAACATCACTTCCTAAAAACTTTTGCTTACTAAAAAATGTTATTTTCTTGTTTGAATAAATCAAGGAAGTTTTTTAAAGAAATATCAGATTCAAAGCTAAAATTTAAACAAGTTATGACAACACCTTATGTACTTGTCATACAGAACTGACCTACACAAATGGCAAAGGCTGCACAGTTACTCTGGTGACACGTAATCAGGTACATACATTGCAAAAGGAGATAGGGCAGAAAAAGCAATAGCATTACTAATAACTTGGAAAAATCTAATCCTGCTTGCTCTTCATGCCCTTTTGATTATATACAGGATAGAGAAAAGACATGCAGATGGATGTCTATGTTTTTAATGAATTTGTGTTGCTGTGCTTGACCTGCAGATGTCTTGGTTGTCCTGCAGAGAAATTCGTGATGATAGTAAACAGAACTTTGAAAGAATGAAGGAAAAAAATACCAGATCTTACCATTTATTTCTGGATAAAAATCAATACGTCTTAAGAGACAATCATAACATTCAGAGTACCTAATTTTTTAATGTTTTTATTAGCAAACTAACACCAATTTTCTCTGAGTTTAAACGGTAAACCAAACACAAAGATCTGAAAAAGTTAATATATAAATGGCATGCACAGGAGAACACACACTGAGTGAATGAGAGGATCAAGCTGCTTTAGACACTGCATTTTCACTGGTGCATATGTTTGTGAAAGAGGTTCGTTCTCATCGCTCACTACCTTTAAAATGGAGTAAAATGGCTCAAAATTTTCTCTTACCTGCTTAGAAGTTCCTTTTGAACTAAAGTGAGCATGTAACGGTTTTCAGTAGAAAATTATCTGCTGAAAAGTCTCTGATTCCCTAAGTGTCTCACTGAACACAGCTATGATTCAACTCAAAAATTGCTTGTGTTTAATTCCAGTTGCTATATAGTATACTTTTCTGATTGTTCTTAAAAAGGACAAGTTTTATTTTTTACCTCATCACCTCTTTGCTGCCTATTGGGACTTCAGTATCTCAGAAGATTTTGGGGTTTTCTGCCTCTGAGAAGCTAAAAATGGAATATTTGTGTTACAATAGTTTTTCCTAAGTCAAAGGCATCCTGCTAAATTCCTTCCTGGTACCTAGCTCTATGTTTTGAAATTGGCTTTGTGTTGAGTGTCTTTAGTAGTGTGTTTTCATTATGCGTATGTGTAAGTTAATGCGTAAATTCTACATTCCTGCTGTTCTTTCTGTATTTTCTTGTATTATTTCTAATATATGCCTGATTTGCTCTCTGCATATTATAAAGCTGAGTTCTGATTTTTGTTTCTGTATTGCACAGCATGTTCTTCCATAAATTATTTGTCAAAACCCAGGAAATATTCAATTGCACTACAGTTTAGTAGGGTGGGCAGTATTTAATACAGTCTTATAACCCACTGTGTGACTTTTCTGAAACAATTCTTACTAGCATCTACAAATAAGATTCCTATGACTCATAGTTTCCATGATATAGGTTCTGTACATGGCTATAACATCCTAAAATACAGCAACAGTGAGAGTAGTCTAAGAAAAGCAGCTTCTAAGCATTCAGATTATTTAGTCATCAGACTTTTTCAAATCAAATGTCTATCCTTGTAAAGGATCCAGTCTAAAAGTCAAATGTTTATGATGGATATTTGGATGCTTAGGAATAGGAGAAACTGCTCTTGGATTTCTCTTTGCTATCTTCTTGCTCCTGGCATGAAGAACAAATAATGGATAATAGAGAGCTATACTAGGCTGGAGAGTTTTCTAGTAATGTCCCTTCACCTGAGCCCCAGGGAAGAAGCAGACCTCCCTGTAGGTTGGGTACCATTGTCATATTAGGGCCTCTGTTCCCTTAAAAGGGAAGCACCTATGACAACTATCCTTTATTTTTTCTTAACAGAGGTGGTTGTGATGTGGCTGGGAGGCTGTCCTGCCCTAGGCAACCTCATCACCCCAAAAGGACCCTCATCCATCTTATCAGTTTTCTGTCCTGTTCCAGGGCCTTAAAGCTGTTGCATAATGTACCAAACCTACTTGTCAACTTCAAGTTTTCAGGAGGAGTAGGAGCATTCTTCTTTGTGTGGGCGGTGTCCAGTTTACAGCTTCATATTCAACACATTTTTAATTGACTGCTTGACATGGTAGAGAGCCCACCTGCATCTCTACTGAAATGAGACTTTTGAGACTGTTGTGTCTCTGGGAATATATTACCAAACATAAAGTCAGTCATGGAAACACCGGAAGTGCAGTAAGTTAAATAAATATAGGGGTGTGATGAAGGTGATAATGGATTGTTTCAGCAAGGAAAAACTACAACTCTGTTCTCTGGAATCATAACACAGGGTAACAGAGTAACGTAAAGTATAGCAGAGTTGTTAGAATTTAGGAGATTTTCAGTCTGCCTCTGAAAAGTCACATAATACTACCCTCATTTCCACATAGACCAGTGCAATGAGCTGTTTCTAGAAAATTTCTGCAAATTTAGTACTTGGAGAAAAAGCTGATCAGTTTCATATACTGGAACTGACTGCAAACCCTGTCTTCCTTTTTTTTTTTTTTTTTTTTTTTTTTTTTTTTAAACTGTTTTTCCTCTTCTTTAACCCTCAAGAGTGTCAAGTCACAAATTAATCCTGACTCCAGGCAGCGCTAGAAGTGTCAAACTTAATGGCATTTCAGCCACATAGTGTCTTAGCTCATGTTTCAGCTCTCTAATAGCCTGAGTTTTGATAGAGTTGATATATGCTAAACATTCATTTTTTAAGAAATTTCTGGTCCAGTCTCTTCATTCTCTCCTTCCCCTCTTTTGCCCCCAAGTTGCAGCAATTCAGCTTGGAAATAAGACCAAATAAGGGATGTATGTGAAACACTAGAACTAAATGGGGCAAAGTATTTAATTTATCTCCATGAGGAATTAATGTACATGCTTAAAGATGATTATTTAAACATTGGCATTATTAACTATTGCACTTTGGGTTTTTTTTCTGGTGATTGATGCCTCTCCTTGATGCAAGAAGCAGTTGTTTTTAGGGGGAAATTTCCTCCCACTACCCAAATAGAAGCAACACTGGTCATAGGAATGAAAGTAACTTGAAGGAAAGGGGAATTGATATAGTACACAAATTCATAGTACCCAAACCGCTCCAGCTGTACCATATCCTCCAAGTTTGAACATTTTCTTATTTTGGGCAAGTTGTTCAGAGATAACCAAAAAAGTTCTACACTTTCTGTACCAGTCTTGCCAAAACTGTCTCTGTTTCTTCTGTAGAAGCATGGTTTGCATTTTGACAGAAGGTGATGATTTTTTTTGTTATCTTGAGGAAAGTTTTATACCTCTTGTCTTCAGGGTCTTATTTAAGCTCCTAGAAATTTTTTTAGAGGAAATAAATGCACATGCACAAAGAGCATTGAAAAACTGTGTGTCCTGCAGAGACCTGAGCTCTTACTTTTTGCTTCGTAACGCTTTACTCCTAAAAAAAATAAATCATTATTTACATGTATTGATAAGAACCCTTTACAGTGAGCACCTCAGCATTTGCAATTGCAATCACGACACAGCCTTGCCATGTCCTAACAGAGAATGACTAGCCTTTATACACTGTAGAGCAACCTAACATGGCAACTAATGTTCATCAGATGCTGCTGATACACACAGCTCTTGACACTGACTGATGAGCATTATACAATGCAAATTGGAAACAAGAGGCTACATTGTCAAAAAAAAATCCAGCGAACATTAATTCACATACTGGCTGCCACAAGAGAGGAGTCCCAGAGAGGAGATACAAGGACTCCCTGAAACAATCCCTCAGCCTTGGCCATATTGATCACCACCATTGGTCTACCATGGCCTCCAATCAGGAGGCCTGGAGACACACCATCTATAACGCTGCTGCTGCTTTTGAGAACACACGCAGGATCACTCTCGAGGAGAAAAGACAACGCAGAAAGAATCGCGTCTCATCGATATCACCTGGGGAGTCTTTCTGCTGTGCGTTCTGCAGCTGGACTTGTCTATCTCGCCTTGGCCTTTTTAGCCATCAGTGTGCTTGTAGCAAGCGTGGGTAGAGCCCCTCTCAAATCTTGGTTCGCGAAGTCTAACCATGATGATACTTCTTTTTTTTTTTCCACCTGTCATTAGCATTGTAGCAGTAAATAAACTGCTAAAAATAATTGCCTAGCAAAAAAAATCTGCCTGGCATTAATTTACTACAACAAAATTTTGACCTTTAACAAATGGGTGTACAGTGCTCTGTTCTTTTAAGTAAGTGAATTGTGTGAATCAAAATAGAAGAAAATATATCCAGCCAGAAAATCCTAGCTTATGCTATAATTAACCCAAATGATCCTTTGAAATGCTCTTGATAACTTTCAAGCTACTATTTCCAGATCCTGCTCCAAAATTGGGAAAATACTGAATGTCTCTCTGGATCCTAGACAAATCTTGTAAATTTCTGAGAGCAGAACTACAGGAGAGGGAGCGCATGGATGATTATCTTTCCAATTTGGAAGCATATGTCAAAATCAAGAGAGATATGTGGGAACTCCAGTAGTATTTCTTAATTAAACACTAAAAAAATTAGAATAGATCATAAAGCAGAAGTCAGAGAAGAGGGAAAGATGAGCTTCAGAAAACTAAATTTAGAATGGCTTCTTTAATTTAGTTTGAAATGTTGATAAAACTGCATGGGGAATAATGTAGCTGAGTTTCTATGCAGTAATATGTTATTTTTAGGTCATTCTAGCTGTGAATAAAGCAAGGATCTCTGGGGAGACTTTTCATTTGTAGACCTGGCCTCTTGCTAAAATATTTTTGTTCACCTGTGGTGACATGGACTTTCTATTTCCTATTTCCTCTGAAAAATCAGTCTTATTTTTGATGTTGCAACACTTTGTTTTTTATGAAAACACACTGCATTTGTAGTGGCATAATGTTTAACAGTATTCTCCTTAAATCTTTCTCACAATGGTAGCTGATGATCTAATTTATTCCTAGCTGTGGCATTTTTCATTTATTTCAATTTTGCAAACAAAGGAAGGTTTCCCTGTTGTTATTATTATTAAAATGGAATGGGTGACTGCAAGGTTAATTTGTCAGTTTCATCCACAGTTGTAATTTCAAGGGATGACTGAACCAGTTAGGACAGGAGAGGACAGAACTGAATACAAGGTTAGAAAATGAACACATGGAACTCTACAGGCAAGTAGTAAGTCACGACAGCAATAGCAAACAGGGCTGGTCCTAGGCTTAAGACAGTATTGTGAGATTTAGAAGATACAAGAAATGTGGATGCTAGCACTAGTATTAGAAACTTCATGACATTTGCAAAGCCATTTGACTCTCATTTCCCTAGTTTTCAGTGATTTTTTGCATGAGATCTTATTTTGCCTCCTCTCTTGAAAGTAACAGATTAATGTTACTCTCTGAGAGCTAAGCATTAAGTTCCCATGAACTGCAACCAAAAAAAAAAAAAAAGGCCTAAAGAGCTTTCATGGGCTAAAAGAGAAAAGGTGTCAAATAATGTTTTTAACATAGGCCTACCGACATTTAAAGCAAGTCTTCTTCATTTATTCTGTTCCATTGGCAAAAACTTCCTTTGCCCCAAACAGCTAAGACAGGTAATGGAAGGCAAAAAGCCTGTTAATACATGATTGCACTACTGGCTAGGCAAAAGTGCATTATTAGGGAAGACTGTTACAAAATTGTTTGACCCAAAGGGAGTTTTCTGATGCCCATTAATGAGGCCTGCAGGTAGATTTATGTTAAATGATTCAACAAAATATCTCCATTTGGAAACAGTCAAATCCACCATCGCCATGGTAGATGACTAGTTTTAGAGTTAATGCTCCATCTACATACACAAATACAATTTATTCTCTGAATGTATATTTTGCTTGTTATACCTGTCTGCATACACAATTGTAGGTTTTTAGGAAAAGCCTTTAACCCTGGAATGATTAACACAATCAAATAATTTTGGTTTTAAGCAGAGCTTTTTGTCACACACACAGAGATATACAATAAGATACAGAGCAAAAGAAATCTCTCCATTTCTTGTCCACCTGATTTTCTATGTCCAACAGAGGAACTATCTGTTTAATATCTGTTTAAATAAAAATTTACCCTGGAATATCCTCAAAATCTCAACATCATTCTATCTAGGATCTAAAATATGATCAAACTAGCTTTCACACATCCATTGCACTTAAAAAAATGGCTTTTGGATGCTTTCATGCCTTAGATTATTTATTCTGTCATTAGATGAGATGGGAGGGAAGAGGGAAATAAACAGACTAAAATAAGAATGTTGTCTCCCTAGAACGTGGCTCTCCCCTCCTGGAAGCAATGCTGCATGTCAGAATCCCCAGGGTACAAGCCAGGCTAGAAGTGCCGTGCCTTACCCCTGTCTCCCATGACTAGGCAGGCTCACCATCATGACCACCACTCCCAAGGGAATGGGGAACTATTGTGCTGTCGGTAACACCACCTTTTCCTGAGTCTCCCCTTTGTGTGGCACAGCTCTGCACTGCAGTCTCACCATACCAGAGACATTGCACTACAGCATTGCACATTTATGTGCAGGGGGTGGAGAAAAACAAAACAGCACCTGCTTCACAACCTTGAGAGTAAACTCACTACATGACTGCCTACTCAAACTGCATTCTCCATTTCATCTCTGTCCCATATGCTACCTATCTGTCATTCCTTTTATCGAAACTTCACTTGTCTTCTGTGGTTTGTGTCCACATATTTCCCATTCCTTTTATCAAAACTTCACTTCCATTCTCTGTTTTGTGTCCTTTACTTCCCCTCCTTTCTTCTCTTTTGAGTGATCTGTGCTTTGTTCATAACAGCATGTGGTTAAGCCTGATCCCTGGAAGCAATGCACCAGTATGAGTCTCCTGAGTTTCCAAAAGCAGAAAAGACACCTGATTACTCAGAGGAGAGATATTTGTAATGCTCCTGAGGGAAAGCTTTCTCATTTTGGCCACAAGCTCTGACTTTATTGCCCTTGTGGCCCATGGTCCTCCAAGAGAAAGTCTATTTGAATGATGAAGAGATCAATTAATTTGCTCTTCAGCATCAACCTTCACAGGGTGGTTGCAATGACAAAATTGAATTTAGCTCACAATCACAGAGATAAAGAGAGGTATAATGTGCACAGGCTTTTCATGAGTAAGCATGCCAGAAACGTAACAGACATAATTATCTAAGAAATGTTTGCTATATAAGATACTTTTCTAGCTTATTAAAGTGATGTTCCCACTACAAAATTCTCTTAGACAAATAGGAAATAAAACAGAATTAAATTTTTATATAACTAGAAGCCCCATGTAGTAAATTATGTAATCTAATTACTGAACTACTGCCTAATCTGTTAAATGAGCCAAAATCCTACATGAGGAAATCTGCTGGGTATTTATATATTCCAAGGCAAATAACCTTGTGATTATGTCATTAAATTTGGGAATACATTGCTCTTTAAATTGGTGTTAACAGAATGTTTGTTAAGTTGTGCTATAAATTTCCAAAGCATCTAGAATCAAATTACTATGCCAGTGTGAGCTTCAAATGCATCCTCATGTTGTTTTCTGCCTTATATCAATAGGAAGTCCATGGCATGCACATCTGCAATAAGACCAGTGTCACTGGTATTGTTCCCAACCTGCTAAAGTCTCCTGAGCTGGTAATTGTGTGCTATTATAATATCTAAGCTGTAAAATACACCACTGGCATAAATAGCTATGGTAAAATTCTTATGATTTGAGGCAGTATGCCTAACCACATCTTGAAACAAGCTACAAGCACTCAGAGAAATCACAACAGAATACAGCTTCTTATCAGCATTTCTTTGAAAACTGGTGTACTTTGTAAATCAGGTAACCCACTTCCCTCAGTTTTAACTGAAAAGGAAGAACCAGGATTTGTAAAAATGCTATGATGATACCGGTATTAACACAGGATATATTTGGGAATACTAAAATCTCAACATTTTCCAAATATATTTAAATAATCTCAAATATTTGTGAGACATTTTATCATTAAATGTGGTGAAAAGTCAGTTATGAAGAAAGTGTTTTCTAAGATTTTATTTTCTTAGCCTGTAGATACAGATTAGACCACAACACAACAGTGTTTATGATGTTCATAGAGGTGTGATACATTTCAAGTACAGTGGACAGGCACGTGTTCAAAATGTGTTGTTTTACAGATATTCAGATAAGTCCCTTCAAACTGTTCTGCATCAGGTTATGGAGGAAGAACACCATGTTATGTGTTTTGTGTGTGTGAGTATGACAGAGTGCTGTATTTCCAGTAGAACTGTGTTTCCAGCAAAGATTTTTCATTAAGGGAAAATCACTACTGTTGATTACACAATTAGGATGCATTAATTTCAGCTAAATGCCCTTTGCCGAAGTGAAGACCACATATTGTGACTGTAACCCTCCCACTCAGATCAGGAGCAAGAATTCACTCTAACAGGCATCAGAGGTAAACACTGGATCCCTGTCTCCTGGATTGTTATTAAACAAATTCAGATGACCTGCTTCTAGAAACATGGTATGTGATTTTCACTATGTCCTAGCTGAGGTCAAAAATGTGCAAAAAGCTTAAGTGTCTCATTTGCTACCTCCTAAAAAAAAAAAAAGTGTATATCTAGTAGTATATACAATGTGTAGGCTCCTATGCTTCAGTTCTGCATATACAGCAGTATACTTCCCCTTGAGATGTTTAAAGAAAAAAAATTGAAGTTAATGGAACATGTTTTAATATTGCCTGTTGGTTACATATTGTCAAGTAAAAAGTTAATTAATAATTAATTAATTTGTATTACAGTCCCAGTAATTTACTAAAATGTCCTTTTTCCCGAAATCACTTACTTTGGAAGAAGATATTCTGAGACTCTGATCATTGCTAGATGTAAATAACAGAAGACAAATATAGACCTTTCAAAAACAAATGTGTGAGGTCCCTCATAGATATATACACAAACAAGCACAAGGTGAGGTGAAAATTACTAAAAAACTACAGAAGTTTTTGTACAGATATTCATTCAGTAAAACCCTATATAGGAGGAGTTACTTCTTGGCTAACAGAGCTGTTTATTTCTGTGAAACTGGCAGAGCCCCAAATGCAGACGGTTCTGAGGTCATGCAGTTCATATTCTTAACTAGTCTGAACTCTAGTCTTGCACATTGAATATATTGCTTTCATCAAGGCACATTCCTTTTATTAAATGTCTAGTGAATCTAACTGAAGAAACTTTTGGCCATATACATTTCAATAATTTGGTCTTCTTTAGGACTCTTTTCTAGCAACTTTGCTAGATAGAGGGGAGATGCATATTTGTTGTAGCTCATTTCTTTCCCCTAATAAAGGTTACTGTCCATTTCTGTCCCTGCCAGCTACTGCAACCAAGGGATTGTTCCAGTTTTTTCTCTTTTTCAAGCAGTAGAGGCTCTGACTTTCTACACTGGCAGAACACTGTCTTTTTCTCTCCAAGAGTCATATGAATTTGACATATATCACTTTTAGTGATATTTTTCTAAGGATTTCATCACATAATTAAACTTTTTATATAATTTTATGTTTTCTCTGCTGTATGTTTCTACAACAATCCACACATTAAGCAATCTGGAATTGCTCCCTGATTTTTGACCTAGAAGCTTAGCTTTGAGCACAACTTTCCATACAGTATCCTTGTTTTGTTTTAAGAAGATCCACATGGGAACTATGGTGCTGCAGAGAGGTCTCCAGGATAATACAGGAACTGTGGGATGCACACAAGGTTCTTCAGCAGGTAATCTGGGCACTGCTGTTTGCACCATTCTGGGTATGAACACTTGTTCAAGAAATAGTTAGCTATTCATTTTTTTCTCTTCAGTGAAAAGAATCCAATATAATGAAATGAAAATTATGGGGTTTTTTATCTGTCAGCTGTTTCTTGGAAGCATTCAGATTTCATATTTGTTTTTCTTTCATTGTCTTTGGCAGATCAAAGCATCCTCTGATAGATTGTGATGTACATCTGCTAAGATCAGGGGACTTATGCCAGCTTTTATATGGTGAGGATTATCCTAAATCACTATGGTTTTCTTTATTTGCTTTAGAGGTTTTTGAACTTCAGAACATTAAAGCATGACTATTTACTCATGAAATTGTACTGGTTATAATCTCCAGAAGTATTTAAATGAAAAAGTAGTCATTTTAGACATTGTGACCCTACTCTCTGGCAGTATAAGGGAACAAGTGGCTTTTTGGACTCTCTCACTTCATCATTCTACGTGACTAAAGGTTTCTTAACCAAGATATCAAGATTTTACTGAGAAACTACTGATTCTATTAATGATTTTGTTATTTTTGTACTACTGCCATACCAACAGATATATCTGTAGGATATGTATAATATCAAGACTATCTGCTCAATTCTTCAATTAAAAACACCAAAAAATAAGAAAAGAACACAGTTTAAAAAGGCATGTGGAACCTGATGGATTTTCTTTCTGCTGACTGTGTTCATCCCATGATACAGAGGTATGCTTAAAGAAATCTTCCCAGCTGATTTCAAGATAAGGCAAAAATTATAATTTTAACTCAATAAAGCACCACATTATGACCACAAAGATTCACAAAGAATTTTATAATTGGATTCTGAAATTAAATTCTCCACTGTGGGTTATGGTTCTGGAGACGTAGCAAAAGCTGAGTAAGGATGGGCATATGTGTTTTGGGTGTGTTACTAACCTCATAAGTTTGGTCCAAGGCCTGCAATAGTGAGTCCCCTTGTTTCAGAAATGTGTTCCTTCAAGACAGTTTGTTTCAGCTGAGTGTAGCTGACTTTGTGGATACTCATACAATATACCAAGTATCTTCCATGGAACAACAATACCATTGAAATGAGGCACATTTATAACAACTCTTAATTTCATAAATGGAAAAAGAAAAAAACCAACAAATTTTTTTGAAAATAAATAAAAGCTAGTACTGACAGCATTACTACAGTCTAGGATACAAAAAACAGAAGTAACTGGACACTTATCTGCCAAATCATGGTTTTTCATTTGCATTTATAGAGTTGAAAGCAGTTATATTTTCAAAAACTCTTTATTGCAAGAGCTTTTACTGTGGAAAGCTTGTGGGCAGTCCGGATTTCCCACTTGTACAGTGCTTGTGGGATTTCAGAGAGTGAGACCAGACTTGTTTCAAATCCTTGTAATGTGTGGATATAACTATTTATTTCACCTTGAGGAAATTCCATTATAATGAAAGTGAAAGCCCAGAAAAAGAATTTTTTGCTTCCAGAACTGTAGTGCAAAATAAGTGGTCAGTCATTAGAGTCTGCTTTAAGTATGTTTTCAGAGCAATTGAGGAAATGTTAAAGCATTTCTCAGTCCTTATAATGTTTCATCTGACTATGGCTTGCTCGTTTTATGGAGTTTTTTAAAAGAAATCAATTAACAATTTTATCAATAGGAATGCTGCTTTAAAAAACTGCCTTCTTATTCAATGAAGCCTGTAAACGGTGTGCCATGGGCAACACTTCTTTCGCAATACTCTTATTCCTTAAGCAAAGGCCAGAGTAAATAGACACATTGATTGGCATTTATAAAGAGAATAACCTTCTACACTGTTATTTCCCACTGACCTCTCCCCTTCAGTTTAAATGAAGAGTTTAATGTTAGGTTGGCTGAATTATCCAATTGCACCCCTGTTGTTGATAGAGTTTAATGAAAATGCAGCTATTTTGTTTTATGATCTACAGTATAAAGTTCACAAAGAGACAACCTGTGCTAGTCTTCTGTCACTCCGTCACCCTCCCAAAAAAAAGTCCACTACTAGAAATTGTGGTTTATAGTTATTGTTTTCATTCCTAAACCTGTGATTATATCTGTGGTGTGAAGAAAAGTTTAAGTAACAGAAGACTGGCTGACTACAACTTGTACAAAGGCAGTATATTACAAGTTTAAAATAGGACCTAGCAGCTAAGTGCAGCACTTTTCTTAGAACAGTTACAAACTGAGGATTAGGGTTGGCCTCCTCGGCTCCAGGTATAATGTAGGGAAAGAGATACATGTCCTAAAGAATCTATAGTGAAAGAGTCACCTGAAACATCTGCATACTGAATACGAAGTCCTCTAAATTTAACCTATAGGAAACATAAAGAAAGGAGGAAAGAAAGACAGATACTTTGGACCTTTCAGTTCTCCGAGCTTTATGTGCTGGAATAAGGGTGAAAGGCACATATTTACACTTTAGCATATGGAGATTAGTGTCTTCTCAAAAGGATGGCAGTGGGTTTTCTTTTTCTTTCTTTTCTTTAATCAGCAGATCACAATACAACTTTCTATCAAACATTACATGGTATGGGTTGCTATACTCAGTGTAAAACAACTTTCAAAGAGATCTCCCACTGGAGATTATTATTACAGCATCACTTGAGCACAGAGGAGCTTAAGTCACATCATACTTTGATCAGAAGACAGACACTGATGCTACCTGAATGTTCTACTGAACCTCTACTTAACAATCAGCTCCTAATTGCAAGAAAAATAACATAGTAGCAGTATTCACCCACAGGCATTCTTTTTTCTCCCCCTTATTTGCTTCCATAAGATCCAAAAGATGTGCTTAAGCACATATATTGCTTCCAGTGATGAACTTCCAGTGATCAACTTTGCACTCAGTGTTGTTGTTCTTGCTCTGTCTTCTCTGCTGTATTCTGAGGGGTCTGAGGAAGTATCACTTTACTTTCTACATCCACAGCAGTCTAGAAGCACCTCACAGAATCACAAAATATGCTGAGTTGGAAGGAACCCACAAAGATCATCGATTCCAGCTCCTGGCCCTGCACAGGACCATCCCAAAGGGTCACAACTCATGCCCAAAAGTATTGTCCGAACGCTTATTGAACTCTTTTCAAGTTTGATGCTGTGACAGCTTCCCTGGGGAGCCTCTTGCAGTGCCTGACCATCTCCCGGGTGAATAAATTTTTCCTAATATAAGACCCAAATCTCCCCTGCCACAGCTTCAGGCCATTCCCTCAGGTTCTGTCACTGGTCACCTCCTCTGTCCCTGATGAGGAAGTTGTAACTGCAACGAGGTCTCCTCTCAGTCTCTTCTTCTCCAGGATGAACACACCAAGTGCCCTCAGTCACTCCGTACACAGCTTCCCCTCAAGGCCCTTCACCATCTTCACTGCCCTCCTTTGGACACTCTCTAATAACTTAATATCTTTCTTATATTTTAGTGCCCCAAACTATACACAATATTCAGGGTGAGGCTGCACCAGTGTAGCGCAGAAAGGGACAATTCCCTCCCTCAACTGGCTGCCTGTTGCCCCCAGGACACAGATGGCCCTCCTGTCTGCCAGGGCACTGAATTATATTCAGCTTGTCATCAGCCAGGACCCCCAGGTCCCTTTCCATGGCACTGCTTTCCAGCATGTTATTCCCCAGTCTGTACATACATCTGGGGATGCCTCATCCCAGGTGCAGAATCCGGCACCTTCCTCTGTTGAACTTCATATGGTTTGTGATTGCCCATCTCTCTAATTTGTTGAGGACTCTTTGCAGGGCCTCTCTGCCTTGGAGGGAGTCAACAGCTCCTCCCAGTTTTTTGTCATTTGCAAACTTGCTTAGTATCCCTTCTAGTCCTGCATTCTATTAATTTATGAAGATGTTGAAAAGCACAAGACCCAGGGTGGAACCCTGCAGAACCCCGCTAGTGACAGTTTGGTGTCACTCCATTCAGTGTTACCCTCTGTGCCCAACCAGTGAGCCAATTTCTCACCCCCCACATGATGTGTTTATCCAGTTGTGAGCTGGACATTTTGTCCAGAAGAAACCCAATATGTCAACAGAAACACCACACAATCTGCAAAAGAGCATTAACTTGGCTACCTCTAGGTTTCTCCTAAAACAGTTTATGACATGGAAGCAATTTAATTTCTTCATCAACCTTTGAAAAAAAGACAAAGCTACGAGAATTGCTGTTACTTGTTCTATTGGCTTGGGCAATTATAGCCTGTCATCAGCAATCTACCTACACTTGCACAACTCCTTCTTGAACTTTACAACCATAATAAGTAGCTGCCATGATGGAACTCTTTAAAGCTCTCCTGCATGAGACTGACTGGAGACGTGTTTTTGTTCGAATGCAAGAAAATACCATTTTGACACAGACTGAGGAATTTAGTACAAGCATTTACACTAACATCTGCTCTGAGCGCAAAGAATATTTACATATAAAAGCATTGCTGAAACATTCTGGCATATGCATTGTTCATTCACTTTTAGGAATTTGCAACAAATGCCAAAGGTAATTCAAGTAATTTGAGTAATATGGTATTTCAAATGGTAGTTGCCTGACCTTTTAAGGTGGGAAGGACTTTGTTCACTGAATTCCTGCCTTGGAGTTTAGGGACTTCAGAGATCTAGGAAGAGAGATTGCCAGAGAAAAAGGACATAAAAAAAAATTAATATCTCAACCTTCTCCCAAGAGGTCCTCACTCAGCCATGCTGCTATTCTTCCTTCCTTGCCCCATGTCTTAGTAATGGGAAACCAAGGCACTTCAGTTTCAAGAAAAACATCAGCTGTCACCTCTGTCCTGCCCCTGTATCTCTAAGGGCAATTTCCACTAATTCCATGAACAACTGAATGTTTACTCTCCTAAAATTCAGAACTATCTTATTGACTGATAGTTCAATAAAAGTGCAGTAGTATCATGAGTTTGGCAGATTATCAATTTAGTTATATATCCAGAATTGGGCATCTTTGTTTCTAGTCTTAGAGAAATAAAGAATTCACCAGATTCTGTGGAACGTGGTGAAAAGTTGGGTGAAAATATGCTTTATTTTCTTTATACTGCTTTTGCAAAACTCAATTAGTTAATATGGAAATACACAATAAGAAATCCAAAGTATTAAGTAAATATTAAGTAGATGCATTTATTTTTTTCACTGTCTCTCTTACCAGTGTCAGAACTTCATTTTATTTCATTAATTTTGAACAGGGAATTACCTTTACTGAGTAAAGTAATGCAAGAGCTGGCATCCCTCCTGCATCCCACCACTTCTTGATGTGGCACATACAGTCTTGGTCATGTTACATATTTGTGCCTGAATTATCTCCCTCAGTGTCCATTCTGAGGCTACAATCTTGTTCAGAATATTAAATTTTGTAATGTTTTGCACTGCCTGTGTCTAATAATTATCTGTGTAAGGAATCCACCATAAGTTATCCTATGACAAAGTGAGCTCCATGGATTTTCAAAAGTTGTGAGTGCTTGACTCAATCCATAAATAAATGTTTTAAGCCTGGCAAAACACTGGCAAGTTTACCCTTGATAAATCATGGCTAAATGTTGCCAGTTTTTCCAGGGCTTACTTTTCAGTGTTTGTTTCCCACACTTAAAAACATAAATCTACTTATTTATATACAGCTGTCACAGCACGATTTTCTCTGGCTTCGAGACTTACCTCTCTGTTCATGTGATTCTGAATGCAGTTTCCTTTAAAAACCAATGTTAGCATAGAATAAATGGATTCTAAAAGTTAAACAACTGTTGTTTGTTCAGTAGACTTTGATGGCAGACTTTGCCTTGTTCTAGGCAAACAATCAGTTATATGTATAGTCAATTAGGAATATACAAGCAGAGGACAATTCGACATCACTCTTCTCCCATTATCTTCTTTCATCTCCTGTCTATGGCTATTCTTCTTTCAAGGTTTTGTAACAAATGACCTGATTTCCCTTCTTTTCAATGTGCCTGTGATTGGTTTTCTGAAATCTGGGAATATTTTTAGCTTAATCTTGAAACTGAGTAGTGGAAGTACCTCCTAAATGTTTACAATGTAGCAGCACTCCAACAAGCAGAAAGGACTATTGACAGTTTCTCAAAACATTTTCGTTCACTGTTACCTCTCTTTCAGTAAACAAGTATTTTTGCACCAGGACAGATTAACCTTTTGCAGTGATGTACCTCACTAGATACCATATATGCAGCTTAGCCATCAAGTCTTTCAGCAAAACATGTCAGAATTTAGCAGTGAACTGGGATCTACTATCAGTCAATGCTTAATACAGTTAGGTATAAACAATTAAGGTCAATTCACTGTTTTCCTACAGCAAATTCTTAGGAAACAACTTAAGGATGGAATCTAAGGTCTAGTTCAGATCTACTTAACATCGCAAGTCTTTTGTTACTACCACAGACATCCGACAACTGTTTTTTCCCTAAAAACAAACAAACAAAAGGTAAGTACAGAAAAAATTCCAACCTTTCAGGTAGACCTGTGTAGATATCCCAGAGAAAAAGGTCAAGAGCAAGGTTATTTAAAGGAACAAAAAGCCTTAGGAGAAACGTAGATAATTTTCCAAAGACAGTTACTTGAGTTGATAAATACAGATTAATGAAAATTAACTGGATTACCTGCACTGGGGCACCAGTGATCCCTCATACTTCTATTGAGCCATGTCAGATTTCCCTCACACTTTTAGGTTTAAAGAGTAGCGTACATATATGTAGAATAGTAGCAGAGAAGTAGAGGAGACAGAAGCAACAGCAAACATTTTCTGTTCTGAAACTATTGGAAACCATTCTCAGTGGTATGTGAAACATGGTAACACTCTAGGCAACGTGGTGTTATGGATAATTCCTCTTCAAAACATTTATATGATTTATTTTTTCATTCATTAAGTATTGGCCTAGCAGACCTAAAGATGAACCTCCTTCATTCATGGAAAAGGTATTATATAAACAGCAGCAGCCCAAAAAGCTTACCTCATCTGCAGTCTGCAGAGACCATTTATTGCACAAAAGAGTTGGAGTTTTGCTAAGGATGCTGGCTGAGGTAACTAGATTTGTGGCATATTTCCGTTCACTCGGATAAAATTAAGCCTCCAGTATAAGGAATTTGTTTTGCAGTATTTTTGCATTATACCAAGGTATATAAAAAGTACATTAACTATAGCTGTGTTACATGTCTTTATAATATATATATATATCCATCTCACTGGGACTCTTTTTTTAAATTGAAATTTATCTTGGTGACTGTTGGAAAAAATTCAGGGAAATAACGATGAATAAAATTCAGCCTGAAGGAGATTGTGGGCTGATTTCTATCCTCAAAAGAGCTCTTCAAAGGCTTTCATCCTTTCTGTTGCCAGCATGCTGCTTCATTTGCAAAGCAAAATCTCCATGCAGCTCTCTAGTGTATGATGCAGCCTGTGCTTTTATACTTGCAAGAGAATAAAGAGAAGGCTTGTATTTTGTTTTTCCTAAAAAAAAAAAAAAAAAAAAAAAAAAAAAAAAAAAAAAAAAAAAAAAAAAAAAAAAAAAAAAAAAAAAAAAAAAAAAAAAAAAAAAAAAAAAAAAAAAAAAAAAAAAAAAAAAAAAAAGGTAAAGGGAAATAATTCTCTGTGGCAAAAATAGAGTAAATTGTGCTCAAAGCAAAGAGCTCAAAGCCTGGAATCAATTTGGCTGTCGTAAATACTTAATCAAGATATATGATACTGACCTTTATGATTTAATATTTATTATAGTTGCTTGCCAGTAATGATATTATTGTATTATGGAAGTATAAGCAAGAGGTCTGCAGGACTCAAAAAGTTTTTGCACACATTCAAACAATACTTTCTCACATATCCATAAATGGCAGGCAGTGATTCTGTGCATGGCTCAGGCATGGATAACGAAAAATTTCAAGATATGTTTGCCACAATGCAAGAGCTCAGGACATTAATTTTAAGTTTATTCCTATATACAAGGAAACTCAAGCACTTTATCATTAGATTGCAACCACAGACCAAACATATCCTTTTATAAAACTTTCATGTCAAAGGTCTAAAATCAGTTGCTTTAGCATGTACCTAATTTCCAAATGCTTCAAGTCCTTTCTGAATTGGGACCTAACGCAGAAGTGTGTAGATTTAAGGAAAGGGTTTGCAAGGTAAAAAAAACCCTGCAGTTTCATTTCCCACAAAAAACTCTAACAAATGATTTTTTAAAATGAAAATTAAAACATTCAGAATACTTTCTTTTCAATCAGGAAGTCATTAAAGTAAAAGTAGATAGTCATGCAAGATAAGAAATAATTTTTCAACTCATTGAAATCAGTCCTACAAGAAGTCTAGTACTTTTCTGGATCTGATGTTTGCTTTGTTTATTTTTGTGCCCTTCACACTAGGAGGCTACAACATAAGCCAAAAAAATAAAGTTTAAAAGTTATTTTATTTTTCTATACTAGAAAATGTCACATTTAAAGAAAATGACACTAAGGCTAGTTTCAGCTTTCAGAAGGAGGCAAAAATTAAACATCACATTTTAATGTATTCATTTTTATTGCCTTTGTGGAGCAATACAAAAACCTCACTCAAAGTAATGAAAGCAATAACAGTAACCTGAGGAAATTTCAGTAGAATTATATAGAGACCCACTAAACATGAAGTCTAACGTAGATTGCCTTATGTTAACCACAATGAAAAATGGAAGATTTGACAGATTCTACTCAAATTAATGACTTTGATACAAAGGTATCAAAGGTATAAAATGCTGAGATTTTAATACATTTTCTCTAATTTTGAGGGAAAGACTTTCAAAATTCAGAAAGGAAACTTTAAAGAATATCTTCTTAGTAGGCCTAAAGTTCAGTCTCTTTCCTAATTTCTTCTCAAAGAATTGATAATATAACCCTTCAGTGCTTTTCTCTTTTTTTTTTTTTTCCCCAAGTACTTTGATTCCTTTTATTACTACCTGTAAAATGGATGTTCTGCACTTAGAAAAAGGACTGGATTTGTAAGGGCCCTAACATCCTCATAATATAGGACCTTCTAACTCAGGGAACATTCACATGCTAAGGACTATTTTGAGCTCCTCCAAATTCTTGTCCATACTTCCACTTTGCAAAGATTGCTTTGAGAATCTAAATTATTCTCCACCAATTAAAGAATTTGCATAAGAGCAGCTATCACAGGAAACACTTCTAGAGGAGGATGTAGCCCCATGAGGGTGAGAGGCTGTGAAATTGCACCCTTCTGTGTGCACACCACCACCTGTATGCCACACAGAACAAAAAGGGTGGGGCAGGCCTTTAGCATGCTCCTCCCTCAGCAGCAGATGCGTACAGCAAATTGTCATCTCACAAAAGCACCACAGAAGGTCTGAAGTTCTTAGGCCAGGCCTCTGCAATCACAGTGTTCGGTTCCATGAGCCAGATCAATTACATAAGGGAAGTATGCCACAAAGTTAGGTGAGTGCTTGGTATGAAAAAGAGCTCCACAAAGAAATGCTGCCATGACCCTGCCAATCAGCTGGAGCCAGTAAGTCAACACTTTTGTTCAAAGAGCTTAATATGTCTTGTCATCAAAGAATGAAAGCACCTTTGTGGGACATTTTCACTAATTGCCTATATCCCCCCCAAAAAGGCAAATTTTCACCTTCTGAAGGAAAAGGACTGGGCAGCCAAGACAAACCTAAAATCCACTGTTGTGCTTTAATTTGAGAAATATTAATAGGCTTTCAAAGGATGTTGCATCTTCCATTTTATACAAATAAGGAAAATGCTTCATTTTGGTACACATCTAGCCTTTGTAGAAATACTAAAACACCCATCACAGACCCAATTACCCACATTTATTTTCATAAAGAAGTTGGTAGATCTACTTATAAAACAAGGTATTACTTTAATCTGAAGGTGGTAGAATTATGCCTTACCATATATATTTTTGTATTTTGAAGAAGCGTTAAGACAGTCCCGCTTATCTAAGGAAAGCTTCATTCTATGCCGTTTTTAATGTTTAAAAACAATACAGATGTGGGTCCTAATTCTTCCACCTGACCTAGACAGATGAGTCTCTTGGGAAGGCCTCCCATACAAACCTGTTCAGCCAGAGATGCTGAGCAGTGTTTCCATGTGCAGTGGGTATGGAACACAATGTAAGGCCCAAGCTTCAGCTTCCTATTTTATGTTATGAATTCCACTGAAAACACCACCTCATTCAAGTACACTGGAGCTCCACAAGCCTCCAAACAGAGTCGTGTTCGTGATGGGGAACTGCCTGTGCCACTCTCCACACAGGATGTGAGTCTGCGGATCCTGGGTCCTGGGATCCCTCACCCCGGCTCACCGCTGTCTCGGGTCCTGTCCCGCTCCCGCCCCGCACAGAGGGGTCTGCACAGCCCTCCCCTCATTTCGCTGACCGCAGCCGGACGGGTACCGAGGGGTTTCACCCCTCCGGGGGCGACGGCACAGGGAACCACCGTGTCCCGATCGAGGGCAGGGGGACACGGTACGGAGCGGTATGTTCCCAGCCCGCCGGGCTCGCACCGCTTGGACCTGCGAGGCGCACCCCGAGACCCTTACCCAGGGGACCCCGAGACCTTCCCCTGCCCGCCCCGAACCCCCCCAGCCGCTGCCGGCGCCTCCCCCGCCTGTGCCCGGTCCCCTCACGGCGCGGTGCGGGCACAGCGCCCCCCAGCGGCTCTGCCGGGCCCCGCGCGCGGCCGACGTGAGCGGCGCCGCGTCCCCCGCGCGGGCGGGGCGGGGCGGGGCGGGGCGCGGGCGGGGGCGGTCCCAGGGCGGGGCAGGAAGGGGGTCGCTGACACGGCCCCGCCGGCCGCCTCTGTGTCCGCCGCTGTGTCCGTGTCGCTGCCGCGGGGGCAGCTCGGCTGGGACTCGGCGGCGCGGCGCGTCTTCCTTCCGTGAGTTCCACCTGCGCCACGTTCACCCGAGGGCTGCGGGAGGAGAAGGAGGGGGTAGTTTGAGTTGCGGCGACCCGCGCGGGCCCCGCAGCGGTCCCGCTGCCGGTGCCGCCCCTGCCTAGGCACACGTGCGGCTCCGTCCGCGCTGCCCGGGGTGTGGCGACTCCCGCGGGAGCCCCGGGGAGGGTTCCCGGGCACCGCCGGGGCCGCGGCCGTGCGGCTGCCGGGACCGGCGCTGCCCCGGCGGGCTGCGGGGCTGCGGCGGCTGCGGCGGCGCTGCGGGCGGGGGAGCCCCGGCCCGGCCGGCCCGGCCCCGGGGGCGGCTGAGCGCGGCACCCCCGCTCCGCCCGCCGGGCTTTGTGTCCCGAGCCAGGGACGGGTTTTCCCGACGCGGACAGAGCTCGGCGCGCTCCGCTCCCTCCTGCCCAAGTTTCCCGGGGAGCCTTCCCGAGGCGGGTGCCCACCCGCGGGTCCGGCTGGAAGGGCATCCCGGCGGTGGGGAGATGGCTGAAGGCAGGGCAGGCAGAGCCCCTCCGGACTTTGGCGTTGCTCCACTTGCGCTGTCATTCCTTCACCTCGGGGTGTCCGACCATGGGAAGCGGTCAAGTGTTGACATTCTGTTAGTTTCGACTTCCAACTGCTCCGAGTTGCGGTGATGTGATTCCCAATAGCCCCTGGGAGTGGCTTTTTTGTTTGTCTGTTTATTTTTTAAGCCTTCGCTCCTCGTTTTTTTTTCTTTGAAACTAATTTATTAGATCTGATGCATGTTTCAAAATATATACGTTTTGTATATCATTCTCTTATAAATTTGATTTGCACACCTTTCTGACCGTACCAGATAAGTATCTGCTTGCCTGAGCGCGGCTGTGCTTTGGGAATTGGTGTGTGAAGGGGTGCGTCCCAAAGACCCTTTGGAGCAGTGAACCCACGGTTGGTTCTGGGACTTGGAACACAAACACGGGGGTGCGGCACTGACAGGTTGGTGGCTTTTACCATAGACTATTTTCAGGCTGTGTGCTGTAGGCTTGCAGATGAGTGTTCTTACAGTTTGGAGTAGGAAAAAAAAAAAAAAAGGAGAAATCATTGGCATTAATCAGAATTTTAAAGCTATCTGTTAAAGGAAAAGTGTTTGGTGTGGAAATGGAAGTCTTCTTACGAGATGACAGGCATTTTTAATATCTCAGTGTCTTGATGATATGTCACTTGATATGGATACGGCCTTTTGTTTCCTTTTCTGATTTGGGGTACTCCTCTGTCTTTATAGGTGTTACCTCATTAAAAACATCAGTATTGTATTCTAACTTACAGAAAATTGCAGTTCAATCCCAAAATTATAACTGAACCTCATTTTTTTAATTACTTATGTGTTAGACTCCAGTTCATATTACTGGGGTGTTTTTTTCTGCAGATCTGAAATCACTAGTGTCTTGTACTGTAGATTGAAATCAGGAGCTAGTTTTTAGGAGTAACTTTACTGGACGACTGATGTATGTGTGTCGACTAGTGCATGCAGAAAAAACGGAAAGGGGGTTCAATTTAATCCTTGCGTACTCAGCTAGTTTGATTGATACGGTGATCCCCACCACTGTTACAGATGAAAATGAGAGATGTAGGAGGTAGGAGCCAACAAGTAGCCAAAAGCAGATATAGAAAACACAGACCTTCATTTGACAAATGGAGGCAGAGGTCTGCACAGGTATGTGTGCAGGCAGGCTCCAGGTAATCTAAGAGATCTGATCCAAAATACAAACTCACCATTGTGTTGCTTTATCTGCTTCCTTGTCAAGTGAAAGAACCTCAGGGCTGCTGAGTGTCAAATAAACCAAGATACGATTGAATCTGTTGTTGTGGAAGTTATTTCCCTGCATGTGGCTGATACCACAAAATGTTCAGTTAGAGAGTATGTTTCTTCTTGATTCCTTACATGGGAATACAGGGGAACTGTGGTGTGAAATGCTTGCATATTGAAAACAAACTTATTCTTAGCATATTGCTTCCATTTTACATGTCATGGCTCAAAGGGAGCTAAGAGGTTGGGATTTGTTCTGAAGTTCCCATTTTACAGATTGACAAAAGTATCCATGTTACATAGTCCAAAATGATGGTGTGTACAATGAAATGAAGATTATTTAAAAGAATTTTTAACTTACCAGGTTTCCATTCAGTGCTTAATTAGATCTGCTATTGCTTGTCATATTCGAGATGAATAAATCTACTGGGGTACTCATAGTAGTATTATCTAAAATTACAGCTATTAGTACAAACAAAGATTTGAAAAGTATCACAAATGAAGCCAAACAAGCTGGTTTATACTTTGAAACAATTTATAATGATTAGGATTAAATACTTCATGGAGTAGGTTATGACACGGCTGCCATATTCTGTGTGGTACTGGTCAGGTATACCACATTAGTTATCTTGTGTTTTGAGAACAATATCTGGTGCAAGCTGATGTGCGCAAATTGTTACCAGAATGGTTTACCAGTCTGGTCTAGAATGACAGTCTGTATAGTCAAAGTATTGTGAATGATTTTTAAAAAGGTCTCTACTTAAGGCATTGTAACTCAGTCTAATGTCAAAATGGCAGAAAGAAACATTGGATGTTCTCTAAGTAGTGACCCTAGTTCTGTTTTCATCATGCTATGTGGTCCATCTTTGGATCCATCAAATAAATAGAGGCTGTTTTTTCAAGGCATAACTAAATGTTCTGTGACTTCATAAAACTAGTTTGGAAGGAGGTGGAACCATTGAGACATGCAATATTTGTAGTTTAGTGCATGGTAGCTTTCTTTCGTCTCTGCTTGATACTGCTCTTTTTTGTCCTTTTCTGCTTTCCCTTTTTCTCCTTTCCCCCTTTCTCTCTTTTTAATCTCTCTCCCCCCCTTCTTTTTTTCTCTTTCTCCTTTTCTCTCTTTTCTTCCCCCTCTTTTTCACCTCTCCTCCCCATTTTTTCCCCTTTTCCCCCCTTTTTTTCTCCCCCTTTTTGTTTTTTTTTCCTCCTTCATAAGGCAGTCAGAACATATAAAACTTAAATGTGTAGGTTTGCTGAAAGACAGGGAGGATTTACAACATATTCCTTAATGAATAACCCCCTTCATTTCTCTCTGATAAATGAAGGACTCTTTTTAGTGTCCTGTCAATCTTACCAGTACTCAAATTCAGTTTCTTCCAATTGGCCAAGACAAGAAGGAGAGGGTATTATTTATGTGCTGCTCAGAGGTGTTGAATTGGCTAAAACCATTTTGAAATAATGATTGAACATATTCCTGCAGAAATATGTAAAAACTTTTCTTGAAAAATATTTTGATTCAATATGTCTTAATTTCTGTAGGTTACTTAATAATTTGTGTCCAAAAAATATTTGAATGAGTTTTTGTAAATTTACTGTTAAAAGTATGTGGGAATAAAAGTGTGGAGGGCTTTGTGTGTTAAGATTATCTTAAAGTTCTGGAAGCATAAAATAAAATCAAGTAACATTTTGAGGTATAACTTGAGACCATGTGAGCAAAGAACAAGTACTGACAAAAGCAGTGGGGTATGAATGAGAAGCAAAGTCCATGGTTAGTGCTATTTTTTGAAACTTACTTTTTCAGGTACACATCTAAAATGATTGGGT
The DNA here is from genome assembly GCF_003031625.1 of Empidonax traillii. NCBI lineage: Eukaryota > Metazoa > Chordata > Aves > Passeriformes > Tyrannidae > Empidonax > Empidonax traillii. Next base: position 678,681 of record NW_020955211.1, read on the forward strand.
TTATTGTTGTTGAGAAACATAAGTTGCATAGAGACTCTGTGAGAATTCGAATGGAATTTAACAGTAGCCTCTAAAAGGATACATGTAGATTTTATGTTAAGAGATGCCAAAAGAGAGCAAGATTTCTGATTTATTTAGTAGGCTGAGGTCAGATAGGGTGTTTCTAAGGAAGACACCAGTCATTAGTTGGAGGAGTGCTGTTGTAACAGCACTTCAAGCCCTGTGAGCACTTAACTATGCTTTTTACAGCAAGGGATTTTCTTGCTTTCCCTGCACCCATCAACATATCGTAGTTATTATTGAAAATACTCAGTGAAACCAGCCATTTTATGCATTCTGCTGAAAGCTAAAGGCAATAAATGATAACCTAGGCTGTTCCTGCTGCAGTGGTGAAGTTCCTGTGTTTTGTGCAACATATGTCACTTGGCAAACACTCTGGTTTAAGATACCAAGGTTCTGCCAAACAGGATGTGTAACTAAATAAAATGAACGAGTTTAAAATGCAGCAGCTCTCAATGGATTGCTGGATAGATGGAAACATGACTTCTGTTTTGAACAAAATAATTTTCATTGACTTGTGTTTGTAACCTCATAGGTTTCATTCATCCTTCCATACTTATGCTTTTGCATCCTGCATTTATGAGGACGAGGACAGATGGATCTCATCAGTCTGATTATTTCCAGTGACAAGGGTTGCTGCCTATCCAGTTCTCACCATGTCTTTTGGGTTTTTCTTGACTGGTAATGATGTTTCATGATCTTTGCTGCATTTATCTTCCCTTTTGACAAAGAATGCTGAAGGTGATATTGAGTCATATCATGTTTTCTGATTTATGTAAGTGGTACAGTCTCATACTCCGCCACTGCCTTTCATTCTGTTACCAGTGCTCTTTCTTGGATTTTATGACTCCAGTTGATCTCCATGGTACTGTTCTAGTGTTTTAATCCATGCTGTTGTACATCCATGATCCTGGTGTACTAATACAGTATTTACTGTATAAATGTCTGCAGAAGAAGGGTATTTCACAAGTTTGTCTGTTGTAAAATCATCTATCTCTCTGTCATAGTCCCCAGTGTGTAGGGTTAATCAAGGCTTAAATGAGTTAACAAAAAAAAAAAAAAGTTTGCTTCTTACACAAGTAGCCTGCTTGTTTTCAGAATCTCCTGTCTTCATACTTGTACGAAAAAAAGGTTATTAGTCTTTCATACTTGGGAACAAAAAGGGATTATGAGGAAATGTTTCCACACAACTTAAGGTCTGGGAAACCTTTGTTTTTGTTTGGGTTTTTTTAATTATTGTTTTTTTAGGCACAGGACTAGATTAACCCTAGACGACCACAAGATTTGTTTTTCTTTTGTCCTTTCCACTCACAGATACATATTTTTTATTATCTGTACATTTGCTTTCTGTTGCAGGCCTGTAAGTAACGTCCTTCAATCCATATAATAAAACAATTACTCATCTTAAAAATTATGATCCACAACATAACCTTTCTGTCTTGTTTCAAAAATGGCAGTCTAATTTCCAACCTTCATAGACTCTTTTTTTCTTGTTTAGTATCAGTCACTAGCTTACGGTGCTTTCCCTTGGTGCTTTTCCCTCTATATACTTCTATTACTTTAAAAAGAACAGTCATGTTTACTTTTAGATTTAAGTTGTTGGGCTGAACGGTCCAGGTTGTCTTTGTTTCATTACATACTGGGAAAATCAGGAGCTTATTGGGTTCACCTTGGAGAAGAGAGGGTTGAGTGTGGCCGTATTTCAGGCTACAGCTTCCTCAAGGGGGGCAGTGGAGAGGATGGTGATGATCTCTTCTCTCTGGGAACCAGTGATAGGAGATGAGGAATGGGGATGAAGCTGTATAAGAGGAAGTTCAGATATGCAAATACTAAGGCTATGTTTATGAAACACAATTAATGAAATTATCACTAAACTCTTGTTTCAGTGCTATTTGCAGTTGTCTTTGTTTAATCGTTCATACTGAGGTTTGGGGTTTTTTTTCCACATCTTCTAATCCAGTTTCCTCACGTTTAATCTCCCGTGTTGTTATATGAATGAAAAAAATACTGAATTCCCCCCACCTCTGACCAGCTTTTCTGCATTCTCTTTTGTCTGTTTCATCAAGGAAAGATGGTATAATTTGCCAAGATAATGTAAGTAAATTTGTATTCCATTTATTCTACCACTCTCTTTTAATTTCTCTGTTTCTCATTATTCTTTGCTTCAAAATCTATTCTATTTTCCTTTGTCTTTGATTCAGTTTTATTAAACCACCTCCAGTGAAACAAATGAATTAATGTACGTAGATGTTAAGTAGCAGTAGGACCAGGGTACATTTCTAAACTGCAGGATGATGGTCAGCCTTGTACACTTAGAAGGCTGATGTTTCCCACAGTAAGTTTCTGAGGTCTACAGCCTATAACATTGACAAATTAATAAATATTGGTGGTGAAGGCTTCCATATCAAGGTTGAGATGTTGCTTTACTGTGAAGAGAATAAGAGAATAAGTTGAGATTAGAAGAGAGCATAAGGAGAAGTAGGTAAACTGGTGTGGAGAGGAGTGGAGTTGAGGGTCAGTCTGCTGAAGTGAGCCAGTGTGCAGAGAAATGTGTCGGTGGATACTGTTGGGACCATGACCTGGTAGGGATATGCAACCAGGAGAAGGAGAAATTCTGTGAAGTCTTGGGATTGGCTGACAAGGATCTGCATCAAGGAGGAAAACTGGAATAGGAGAAGGGCTTATATAATCCATTGACTAAAAACACTGAAATGAAAGACACTGACATTGAAGATCAGGACAATGTGAAGTGAGGTAGAAGAGAGGAGACAAGAAAGACAAGAGTGAAATGGGTCAAACAATTGACCTGTGTTGCAGTAAATTTCTTACTTCTGATGTCTTTAACAGATGTTTAAAGGGTTACATTAATAATTATTGAGAATAGTTGCATGCTTTGTTCTATGAGGTTCATTAATGTGCATTCATAATCCATCATAACTTTTCTTACCCACTTCATCCACATCTTTTCAGGAAGTCATAGCTTTTTCTTTTACAAGCAGATACAGATCTGTAATTTATGATTGCTCCCTGTATCCCTTCCCAGTTGAGTTAAGTCTGTGTGAAACTGCACCATTACATCTGTTGATGTACTGAAGGTGGTTGTAGTCTGTGTTTTATCAATAACAGCAACAGTGCTTACTGCTTTGGGACTGTTCTGGAGTGGCAGTGATTATTTTGCTTTACAAGTCAGCTTCCTTTAATAGAGTTCTCTCTGAACCTTGTTCATGTGCCCTAAAGCAGGAGTGAAGAAAAGAAACTTGAAAGCTGACCAAGTCAGCCTTGCCTACTTAGAGCAGTCCATTTAAAGAGGGGGAGGGGAAAAAAAGCTATTGTTCATTTTAAATCTCTGCTATATTGCAGACTTTATGCTATATTCTTTCTTTTTCTATGGGTTATTTATATTCAGAGTGTTTAAATTCAGTTGATTTTAATTCCTTTTGCAAGCATGTTGTACCCTGACCTCAAATTAGGGAGCCAGTTTTTATGGTACTAAGGATCCCAATCTCATTATGGAAGAGATTAAGGATTTATGGTGGATTTTAATGCATCCTTTTTATCCTGACAGAGAGCAAAAATACTTTTTGCTTTCTGCTTGTTTACTGAAGTTTGTACTGAAGCAATGTTAATGTATTTGATCACAATTTTGAGTACATTAATTTAGAGTAGTCCTTTCAGAAGAACTTTATGTGGTACCTAATTTGAAAGAACCAAGCTATTCTTATAAAAGCCATTCCTATGTAATAAAGTTTTTGCTACATATGATACCTATGAGAATTTTAATTACTGCAAATCTATTTTCCATCTGGTCAACTCCCAGCCTGTACCAGTGCATGGGATTGCCCCTTACAGATGCAGAGCTTTGTGCTTCCCTTGGCTTAACTCTGTGAGGATGATGTTGATCCCTTTCTCCAGACTGTTGAAGTCCCTCTGGATGGCATCATGACTCTCTGGTATATTGGATATATACCAAAGATATATTGGATATGACACCTACTTTGGTGTCATCTGCAAACTTGCTGAGAATGGACTCTGCTCTGCCATCTGGGTCATTAATGAAGGTGTTGATCAGGACTGGAGCCAGTATGGACTCCTGGGATACACCTCTAGTGTCTGGCGTCCAGTTGCATTTGTGCCACTGATCAGTACAGCCCTTTAGGCCTGGCAGGTCAACCAGTCCACCTAATTGTTTTTCTAGACTGTATTTCACCAGTTTATCTGTGAGAATGTAATGAGTGACTGTGTAAAATGCACATGTTGGGTGATTAAATCTGTTTAGTTAAAATAACCATTCTCAAAACTGGTGTGTTAAATGGCTCTTCTGCTGCAGTATGGTAAGGGTCCAACTTTAGAAATGGCTCGAGGCTCTTTTTGCTGACAGCTTTGCAGGCCTGAAAATGCATTTCTTTAGAATGTGATCTCAAAAGCTAAAGTGGGCTTAAGTTATTATTTAATAAGTTGAAGTAAGATGTAGTGATTTATGTGAAATTACCTTATAATTCCCATGAGAAATTGCCCTTGTAATTTACTCAGGCAGAACAATTATCCTTCATATTTTCCATAGGTCACAAATTTCACGGCTTGATAGTGGCAGTGAGTTATTATGGTCTTTCTTTTGTGGAATGGAATGTATCTTCATAACTCTGTCATGCCAAAGATGTTTTAACATCGCAGTTTGCATGAAAGAAAGAGAGTAACTCTTCCTGATGAGAGCAATCTTTATTTCTCTGTAAAATGGCAGTAGCACATAGCAAGGGCAAGATAAAGCAGTCCCTGAAAGGGTCATTAAAGGATGGTGATCTTCTCCCACATACCTATATTCAAGGCTCCCTTTCCTGTCATCCTTGGATGTTGACCATCAAGGATATGAGACCATCTTGGATGTGAGATGGACCATCTTGGATGTGAGAATTAAATGTGGCCTTTTGGTTCTCACTAGTGTCCATTATGTGCAAAAGTGTGCTGGGCAAGTGTGACTTGGAGCATCACTGTCACTTGTGGGTCACTGCAGGTTAGTGTTCCTGGGAGAGTGCCCTCATCTGCTTTCTGCTGAAATAATGGAAAGCATAACCTTTTACAAAATATATGTTGCAGAACATATTAAAAAATTTTGGCTAAGTGTCCTGAAATCAAGAATGTAGTTTCCAGCACCTGGGCCAGTATCTTGGCAGGGATCACTGTAAACAGGATTGCCCTTCCAGTACTGGAGTACACAACTCTCCTCAGTTTCAGACAGGAACCTAGTGCGTGTTGCTATATGGTGGTGGCCTAACAATAGTTTGTAAGTGCTGTAACCTTGGACTAACACTCTTCTATTCAGATTTACTAATACTCATGCCAGCACTGTTGGCCAATTCCACCAAAGGCCAAGTGGGTAGAAGAATGCACAATTGTTTTTTGCTAAGGCATTCGTATGCTCTACTAAACTGGCTCCACAAGGTTGATGGGGATATGTGATAAACTCATGTTACTTTGCTTTCACCAGCACACAACTGGACCATTTCTCCTGGAAATGACAACCTTTATTTGATTTAGCACAAGTGGGAATACCTAACCATTGGCTTAAAAAGTGAAGGCCTTTCTTAGTGACCTTCTGGTTGGAAATGGAAGTAGGCAATACAGTCAGGTGGTTGTACGTGTGTCTGCCATCACCAGTATTTATTGCAACCCTGGCCCTTTGGAAGAGGCCCAGTGTAATAATATCTGTCAAGTGTGGCCTGCAGCCACACAGTGCTCTGTCTTTCCCCAGGGCTGTTGCAGCAGTTTTCTTGCTTCTAATGTTTTGCAGGTATTTTGAAAAGACGTTTTGAATGGTTCTCTGGAGGAAGGAATGTTCATCCTTTTGTCTCCATTTGTAGGTAGCAACTCTCTGTGAATGACTTGACTTCTTATGAGCCCACTTAGCTCACATGTCCTCGTTGGAGGTTATTGCAGAAATACGTACCTTAGTTAATTGATCAACAACAGCATTCTATTCCTGCACTGGCTCACCATGAGGTGCAGTGTAGGCATCTACATGTTTCACCCAGAGAAAGCAATGGTTTTGCACACTGAATCCTATCACTAAAGAGGTTTGCTGTGTATTATCCAGTCAACTGCTTGTCATTTACTAGCCCACACTGTGAGACCTTTAAATACTGCCCAAGACTCAGCAAAAAGACTTCTGAAGCTGCTGGTTTTTCCAGCACCATATCTGCAGCCATTAATTGGACATATTGCCTGCTCTCCCCCTCCCTTAATAGGTTAGGAAGGTTTGCCCAGCCATTTCAAAGGATATTGCTTTCCATTGCAGTTTTGCTTCCAAGTATCTTGATGTACTATCAGTGAAGTATCCATTCTTCTCTTGGGTTAATTGCTCATGTGGTGGGACCTGCTGCGCCCAAGGCGGTGGCCCACTGTCATTACCCAGAACGATTTGTACTGTTTTATCCTCTATGTAGGGAGGATAAAACAGGTGTAGGGATGTACCATTTCCACTTGACAGTGCTGGTCTGTTGCACCTTCCTGGTTTAGTGACTGGAATCATTTGACAGTACCGGCTGTCAGTCTGGGAATTGTGCTGTCAGTTTACCTTGACCTCCTGGATGATTGTTTCTGTTTCAGTGAGGGCTGAATAAGCAGCCCAAAGCTGTTGTAGTTTTGTGATGGTGGGATCAAACTCTGAGACCAAAAGCTCAACAGTATGTGCCACTGTATTGGGTCTGGCTGAGCTGGAGTTCGCTTCCCTGTAGTAGTTGATAACACACCGGTGTTTTGCTGCTGCTGAGCATCAGCACTGTAACATTCCTTCCTCAATCGAGGGCAAGATCCTGGGAGGGGACACAAGTAGGGCAGCTGACCCAAACTGGCCAAAGGGATATTCCAAACCATATATGACATCATCTCAGGTATAAAAGTTGAGGCAAGGAGCAGGAAGGTGGGCATTCCTTGTCTCCAATGGCTGCCTGCTGGGGAACAGTTATGTGTGCTGGAGCGCTGCTTCTCGGGAGTGGCTGGACATCGCTGCTCGTGGGAAGTAGAGAATAAACTATGCCATCTTTTGCTTCACTTTTGCATGTGCAAGCTTTCACCTGGCTTCTGCTGTAATAAACTACCTTATCCCAACTCATGAGTTGTTTTTCCACCTTACTCACTCCCCTGTCCAGGTAGGAAGGGGAGTGATAGAGTGGCTGGGTGGGCACCTGGCATCCAGCCAAGGTCAACCCACCACAGCCATCCGTCTTCATGCTGCCAGAGAGTCCAATAAGCCACTTGGTCGTCAAGATACCAGGGCTTCAAACTCAAAATGTTTATTGGCTTATTCAAAGGTAACTCTATTCTTCTGGAAAGAACTGACCTTTTTTATTATTATATTATTTAATAATCGTATGTGGGCCAAAGATGATATAAATTGCCTCAAAGACCAATAACTTTGCAGCTCTACCTTATAAAGTACGGTTTGTTCAGCTGATTTGGGCATCATTCTGTGAAGTCCCTGCCAAATTATCCTTTCAAATTTTACTTCTGTGGCAGTTGTCTGAATTTTCTTGGGCTTAGTTTCCCAGCCATGATTTTGCATTGCTTTGGTGACAGTGCTTTTCCTGCTTTTTACTCAATGGGACCAGTGGTGCAGATAACATCGTCCACATAGCTGAGTGATTTACAGTATGGGGAAATATTGAAGTCTTCCCAACACTGGGCTTCCAGCCCATGCTAAACTCTGGGTATGTATGTGGATACCTCTGGGGCAGTACTGTGAGGGTGGATTGCTGAATCCATTGTGAATGTGCGGATTGCTCCTGTGGTTCATTAGCATCTGGAATGCCAAAGAAAGCCTTTGTTGGATCCCATGCAGGATGATCCCTCTTTGGATACAGCTTGCTGGGTCAAAATGATAACAACGGACACTGCATCTCTGTGTAGGGCAGTCTGTAACCAACTGTCATTCTCTGGGAGCTGTCAGGCATTTTCGCTGTCCAGATGGGGCTGCTGAAGTGGGGAAATGCCTTTCTGAATGACTCCAGTCTCTGATAGTTGTAGTGATCTGGATGATCCCTGTGTAGCCTCTGGGCAGCCTGTACCTTTTGGAGACAACCCATTTTGGGGGAGGCTCCAAATTAGCAGCAATTTTAACCAATTTTCGTACAGTGATAATATGAACCCCAGAAGAATATCTGTCTCCTGTATTCTTGAAAGATTTTTCTAAAAACATTTAGTAAAACTAAAAACATCTCCTGTTGTGTAACTGTTTTCTGTTGCAGAGGATATATCTATGTAGTGTACACAATATATCTTCGCCTGACAAGCAGGAGGGATATCTCTTTCATAATACCCACTGGTATGCAGCACAGGTTGGTGTGGGGCACACTGGCAGATTGTCTTGCAGCAGTGGCCTGTACTGAAAAGTTTGATAGTGGCTTTTTAACTCCCATGGGATATCAAGTGCACGTTGACTCTTTTTAACTGCTTTCATCTGGTGTGATCTATTTCATCTTCAGAAGAAATTGAATTGAGCAAAGTAAAAAGCTACCAAATCTTTTTTGCTTGTGACAAAGAATAAATATATTCATACCTGCCTTTAGACATGCATTACTGTTTTTATGTGGTCTTCAAAAGACATCTCTGATGTGGAGGTTGATCTTTTAACAGTACTCTGTGTTGTGTGATACTTGGTGTTTTATTCCTAAGGATGTGTGAGGGTGATAATGTAGTATTGAATTATCCATCTGTTATCTATATAACAGATTGATTTGTGTACTTTTGTTGCTGTCATGATATGTATGAGTGGAAATTATAGGCGTGTGTAGTAAATTGTTGATCAATTCAGTCCTTCATTTGCCTTAGCTGGCTTTTGAATCTAATCAGACTGGGAACAAAATTGCATACTTTGTCTTTTTTTTTTTCATTTCATATTTTTGATAGTCATCAAAGCTAGCAATGTGTTAGAGAATTGGGAATGGTTTTTTGGCTGCTTACAAGAGTCATATCCACTTGTTGGATATATTTCTACTGTTGTGATGACCTTATAAGTCTTGTGTGTGCATTGTAGTAATTACTTGTTTTGATATTGCTGTGTTTCTTTTCCATCCTTTTTCCTACTGGTAAAGGTATTTCATGGTTAGGTAATATAGCAAGAAGTTATCTGTTCAATTGATTACTTGTGACTATTTTTGCAGCAGCTACTGTATCAGAAATTAATTGTAAGCATGAAACAATTTGTTTTAGAAAATTTGCTTTGAGCTGCCATAGCTCCTCTCAAGTGTGTGTGCTTAGTCTCAGACTACTGCTTGATCATAAGGGAGGATCTTTGATCTGTGGAGACGTTTGCTTCTTTGGTCTTCCCAAGGCTATACTCTGACTTTTACTGAGATTTGTCCTTATCCTGTTCTTGCTGCTTGCAAGTAAATACTTGGCTTCTAGCAGCATTTCTTTCACTTTTTACATAGTAAAGTAGTAGAAAAGTTACTGGTATCCTCAGTGGATTTGTTATGTGAATGTTTTATCCTACTTTGCAACCTTGAGCTTCAGGAAGATGACTAGAACATTAACTTTTTTTGTTACTTCCCCTTAAGAGTCTCGATATAAATACATATTCCTATGTAACTAATCTTTGGCTTTACTGGTTATAGCCTCATACTTTAAAAAAAGGTTTCATTGTACTGCTGTTGATATAAAACTTGTGAGTTGTACAACACTTGGAGATGAGCCTGTTACTGTAGATTTAGAGTGCAGTGTAGCTGGGAGGTCTGGTGGCAAGTTATGAGTAGGTATGTCATCAAGATTGTGTGATCTTCCTTTAAGTTAACATGCGATTTAAATGAGTGTCAGGGCTTTAAATGAAGCATGTCCCATGAGAACTGTATCACTTCAAGTTTTGTTTAAAAAGTATTTTAGAACAATAGTTAAACCTTCATAGTCTATACAAATACTTAATTTTTTGTTTGATATTTTTTACTTATTTCAGAGTAGCTTCTATCCCTAGCTGGTTTTGTTGTTGTTCTCACATGTCGTGTCCCCTTCATAGTCCTTGGTTTCATTTGTTTTTCTAATGCTCTTACCCTAAATCCAGAACTGTGACTAGGTACGAAATGGCTCTAATAGGCCTGGAATATCTTGTCTCTTTAGGGAAGTCAGTTTTCATTGCAATTACTTCCTTTGTTGCCATCTCTGATACTTGAATTGCATAAAATGAAACTTGGAAAAAATATATTACCAGTGCAAGATAAGCAATACTGGTGTTAGACCTCTTAGATAAAGTAAAATAAAATTTGAGCATAGTGTAGCAATATTAATGAAGTGCTCGCAAGTCAACACTGTTGCTCAGGCATCTTAGAAAATGTACACTGGGGCTTTTATGTCTGCAACGTCACACCTCCAAGGAGAGTTGTTTTTGCATGCAGAGAGTACCTCTAGATGAGGTTCTCAGTGTTCTGTGGTATCTCCTGTTAGAGTCTTACAAAGTGAATTGAGCAGCTGGCCTTGGCCAAGCATATATCCTTTATTTTCCTGGTTTCAGGAGACCCAACACCTATAGCTTCGTAGCCTAACAAATTTGCTTTTTCTAGGATCCCATTAAAACAGTGAGGAGTAAAAGAATTGAGGTGATATCAAGAGGGTTTTAAAATGAATTCATACTGGAAAATAAGCTTTAACAACAAAAACCACAAAAAGGCCAAAAAAAGAAGCTTCAGAAACTGCAAACTAAGTATTTTTCTTATGCATACAGAAGCAATGTCAGTGTTGAAGACAGTTTGTATAAAATATTGCACATATGGGACTTTGCTAATATGAAGCTGAAGTGTTTTCTGAAAATAACTTGCAAACAGAAAGGATTGCTGATTTAATTCATCTAAAACCCAACTATATTTATTTGCGTAAGTGCAGTTTCCTGCCTTCTTCAGGCAATTTGTTGGTTTTTGCTGCTATAAATAGTGTGCTCATTATTTACTTACACTATTTGACCTCCTTTATTGAGATTCTGCTTTGACTGTCAATTTAGTGGACATGTTTGTACAAAATACATTTACAAAATAGTCTATAAATTGTAAACTTGCTATATATAAGTGCTTTTTGAAGAATTTGTATTCACTGTGAAATACAATATGAAAGTTTCTCACGGTTAATGTTTCTTGATATGCTGGTAGTTTCAGATAGAAGATACCATCTGTAGTTACTGAGGTCTATTGATAAACTTGATGGGCCAATATGTGTTCCAGAAACATGGTAGCCGTGAATTAAAGTCACCTTTGTTGTTGTTATGTCTTGTCTCCATATCTCTAGATCCCCATCCTCCAAGTTGGCTCTTTCTACGGCTGACTTTTACTCTGTCTTGTTCTGTTTCTATTTAGTCAGTATCAATTTTTTTTTCTTAAACCAACATTCAGTGTAAACCACATTTTCCTCAAACTTGCTCCCATTAACTTTCTCTCCCTTACTCTAGTCAGCCAGTCTCCAACTTAAAATTTGTGCATTTCTGCTCTTGTTGTAATGGCAACAAAGCTGGCAACAAAGGAGGGGGAAGATTAAGGTAAAGATAATTCTTCTGCTTTTAGTTCAGATACCATGATATATAACCTGACCTTGTGTTATCACACTTTATATGTCCACAAGAGGAAGGAGGGCTGTTTTGACAATAAATACCCACAAGGATTAGAATGCTAGAGCTGTTACATTTGGTGCTTGTAGTCTTCTTTGTCTCTTTTATTTTTTCCATCAGTCGCATTTAGAACAATTGCCTATCAAAAAAGTATGAATACTGGAGTATAATCTTAAGTGTTTCCCACATTTCTGGGAGCTTTTTCTCCGTTTTTTTCCCCCTTTCATTTTTGGAGATATTAAAAGTTACTCTCAGCTTCTTTAGCTTTGTCTTCAAAATATTAGTTCAAAATAGTTGTTTACCTGTTACTGACTTTCCGAAGTTGGTCTTGTTTTCTGTAGTTTACATTGTTTTGTAAATATTTGAAAATATTTCCAAAGAATGCAATGTGCTTTCTCATAGTATGGGATATTTATTCTGGTGGTCAGTGCTAAGGACCTTTATGTTCTCAACAGGGCTGACTTCCTGTCGTTATTGTGGTTTTCATTAGGCACTGAATCTTTTCTTTGGATGATGTTCAAATCACAAAGAGCTCCATCTGTGTCTTATTTCATCTTTTCATTCCTTTCAAGGCGACTTGACCTACATATAACCCACAGTAGTTTGCTTAGGAAAAGTTTTTGAATTACATCCTATGTGTGTATATATTATTTGAATATATTACCTCTTTTCAGTTATAATAGCAAATATTCAGTTAATAGTAGTGAGAAGACACTTAGACCAGGTCCTTTTTGAGATAAGATCTTTGTCAAGCATTATATCTGGTTATTAGTTGTATTTGAAGTTTTGGGTGTTGGATATTTTCTAGTTGTTTTTTAATGAATGAATGGGAGTTGTCAAGGACAGAATTTATCACTTGCTGACCATGTTCTGTGCTGCAAGTTGAAATTTCACTTTAGGCTGTATTGGCATAGTCACATTTAAAAGTAGTTTGCCTTGTTTCACAGCTGCATTACTACTTAGGTGAGATCCAAATCTGAATAGTTGTGTTGATCACTTACTGTGAGTTCCCATGGGGACCCATGGACTTAAGTATAACCAGTTGGCTTAAGTGTTTTCTGATGTGATCAAGGGTATGTTTTCCTCGCTTTTGACTTTTCCTGATGTCCTTGCTTGGGCTATGATAATGTAGTGACATTTAGTATGGCATTTCCTCTAATTTTCTAATATGTAAGGAGACCAAGAGATTGGTTCAATTAAGGTTCATTATTTGACTCTACATGGACATAAAGTATTTTGTCCATTTTATGGAGTAATTCAATGGGATTAATTTATTTCAGTGGTACTTGTTTTATTATTAGCAGTGTCAGATCCTGCTCTGGGTTATCTTTTGTCTAGTATGTGAGAGTACAGCTGCAGTCAGCTGTCTTCCTTGAAGCACTGTTTTCTGTGTCAGTCTAGTGTTGATATACAAGCAAAGAATATTCTTTTAATGAAATTCTGATATTTAAGCCAAGGATTGTAACTGTGTGTGGGAAAAGAAAGTCTTTTCTCTGCATCTGTTTACTTTTGTTTTCTGTACACTGCCAAGGAAGTTCCAGTTAAAGACAAATCATCATCAAAAGCAATTTTCTATGTGTTTTGTACTATGGCAAAGAATTATTAGTTTTCATTCTTTATACCTATATAGATCTGTTATGCATAGGACAAAGAAATAAATCAGTAATAAAAACATGATGCAGTGGCAATCGGTTCTATTTTATTTTTGGTATCTGGGCTTTTCTTGTTTATACGTGAAACCCAATTTGAGAAAATTTTACAGCTCTATATATTGCTTTTAATTGTTTTGCAGAGATCATCACCGTAACTTTTATTTCACTATCCATGGTACAAATCCTTTGTTTAATTAACCAAATCCAGTATGTTTGTTGTCTTGTAAAACATTTGACTGGTTTGAGTAATTTTTAAATAAAAATAAACCTTCAACCATAATCTGTATTTGCTTATTGTTAGCACCAGAATTGAAAAACAACCAGTTGTATAAGTTGTTTGTTTCACTGTGAAGTCTGTCTTGGCTGAGCTAATGTAGTGAACCTGTCTTGCCTTGCTCAGCTTGCCTACCAGCTGTTCTGCAAGGCATTCCCTTGTTCTAATTAAATCCTAATGGTTCCTTGATCTAAATTGACCTTTTATGTTTCTGTGTAAAGGCTAGATAGGAACTACTGCAAGACATAGAAATAACACACTTCATCTGTAAAATACCCACTGCAAAGATGTGCTGGTTGTGAAAACATAAATCTTTTCAAAACGAAAACTAAGTCAGATATTCAAATCCTTTTTACATGGCCCTCTGTCAGACATTTTGTGCTTAAAGGGGACAGATTGTAGCCACATGTCAGACTTTCTCATTTTTCTATTCAGTTAAGAGTTGCTTGTCTGGAAAAGTAACACACACATAAAAGCCCTCTGTACCAAACTTTGGCTTATAGCAGTAGAGTTGGAGGCTGCCATCAATGGCAAGTGATTCACTCCTGTGCCATAAGCAGGCTGAGGTATTTTCGTAATCTGTTTTGCTATAACAAAACCCAGAGGCATCTGAAAGTGTGGTGACTGTGGAAAGGCCCTTCTTGAGATAAATTTTTGACTTAAGAATTAGTTGGGTATGCACGTGTCACTGAGACCTCTTTTCGATCTGGAGGTAGTGTAAACTGAGTATGCTCTTTGAAATGGAAGTGCTAAAGGTACTGCAAGACAGTGGAGCGGACTGAGGAATTTTAAAGAATGAATATTTGGTTCTCTGAAGTATTTAGCTGACCTTTGGCACACTTTCATTTAATCAGCTCTCATACCAGGTGAACAATAAAGAAGTGATGGCAGTCGGTGACTGAAGGGTAACCCCGTTTTAGGGTGAAGGAGATTTTCCTGTCAGAATTTTATGAAAAGCTCTCTAATCATTCCACTGATAGAGCTGCAAAAGGCATTTGGTCATTAAGCATGCACATATATAAAGTTAAGGGAATGGAAATAAGTTAATGTGTATTTCTTTCTCAGCATCTTGGTGAGGAGCAGCTGGACAAAACAAGACCAAAATTTTTACATGATGTGAAGTTGGGATTTACTTTGGAATTCTTGAAATACAGAAATATGAAATAAGGTTTGAATAGTCGAGACAGCAGTCTTGCCTCATTTTGTTGCTCTCAAATGGTGATGTGTACTGTTCCACCCTTAGAAATGTAAGGGGGCATCTTATATTTTTATTTATAAGTACATCTTGTGTGCACTGAGATTGCTTTTAAGGAAATGTATCTGATTTATGAGAAGTTTTGTTTTCTACAAAAAACCCTGCTTGTGTGTTTCAAGGATCTGTGTTACAAGAGTTAATTACATGTCGGTATTGGGGTTCAGTGTAATATATAGACCTTAATCTTCAGAGCTGTGCTTGAACTAGTAGGAGAGACTTACTGAGCATATTTCTTATATTTTTCCAAACATGCACCTGTCAATACAAATACCTAGGTACTGTTTGTAAATACATTACACTGTAGCTATTTTAGAGATGGTAGTAAAGTCACGTCTCTTTCTGATGTTGATTTTTGTAGTTAATCCCTATCTTCTATGGGGGTTGTTGTCCAGGCAGAAGATATTCTGTCAAGAATGATAATTAAAAGGATGCGTAGTCTTGGAAAAATGGGATATGTTTTTAAGGGAAAAAGCCTTGTGTAGCTGTGACAAACAAAATCACCTACTGAGAACACAGCTGTGCTACTGCTTTTCCCCCCACTGCCTTTTCTCGAAGAGATGGATGGTGATGGTCATTCCAGAAGCTGGTGCACCATGGTCCCCTCCTCCAGCATTACATAATCAGAAAACGTGTTTGTAGTGAAGATATTTGCGCAAATAAACAATGTCTGAAAAAAGGAAGCGTGCTGCTATTAATGCTTCTTCTGTGAAAGTCTTCTAGGACTACCCAGTCCATATGTTGGAAGTGGAAGTGGAGCCAGGAAAAGCCAGATTTGCATAGTAGAACTACATGCAGTAATTAAAATACTTTACTGTGTATAATTTTTGTATATTTATATTGTATTTATAATATACAGCTCTGTATTACTTAGGTGTGTTTATGTATACTGTATTTATAATATGCAGCTGGATATTATTTATGTGTGTTTGTTCTGTGGTATGACCATATTCAGGAACCAGTACTATAAAGTCAGAAGTTGCTTCAGGAGACTCCTTTCACTCATTTTTGTCGCTAATGTTGGGTATGATAAGAACTGTAACTCTGTTTTGGCCACATAACATTGTAGAAAATTAGAGAAACCTTTCTCATTTAGTTGGAGATATACATATATTAAATAAAACCTATGATCTCCTAATTCAATACATCTTCTAATTGAATTAGGTATTTGTTATCCCTTACATTCCATCATACTAATAGCATGGTTTTTGTCTGTAAACAAATAATAATCTAATTATTTTATTATTCTTATTTTCAGCAATATTCTAACCATGTGGTAAATGTTCATTGCTTTAAGCTGGTACCTCTTATTGCTTGTGCTGTACCTACCTGTTAAAAAGGTAGGCAGTAACTGATATAAAGGGCATATGCCCAGATTTCAGTATGGATGGGAGATTTTACAGAAATTCATACTATCATTTAATGATTTGCATTGGAAGGGACTTTAAAGATCATCTCTTCACAGCTCCTGTGCCATGGTCAGGTAGGACAACTTGCCTAGCACAAGAGCCCTGTGAACACTTCCAGGAATGGGGCATCCACAACTTTCTGGACAGCTTGTTCTAGTGCCTCACCACTCTCATTGTAAACAGTTTCTCCCTCATATTCTGTCTAAACCTGCTCTCAGTTCAAAGCCATTTCCCCTTGTACTGTCAGTAGATGTCCTTCTTAAAAGACTTGCTCTAGCTTTCTTGTAAAACACCTTTAGGTTCTGGAAGGAGCCTTCTCTTCTTCAGGCTTAACACCTCCAACTCTCTCAGCCTGTTGTCAGAGGAGAGGTGCTTCAGCCCTCTGATCATCTTCTTGGGTAGAGGAAGAGATTTGTGCAAGAGATGCCAGGGAAGTAGACTGAAATGTCCCTTAATAAGATGGGGACTTCAGAAGCTGCTGTTGTGATTGCTTGAGCTACTCTTCATTCTTTTTATTGCTGTAGAAATGAGATTCTTGGAAGAATATGAAGTCTTAGTATAATAGTTCTAGGAGTTTAGGCATAAGAGGAAACCATGATGTGTCCACAAAAATGAAGTCAAGATTGTTCTTCTGCTTACCATTGCATCGTTATTTGCAAAACAAAATGACTCCTTATTGTGAAGTTTTTTCCCCCTTTGGAACCCACACTTTATTCAGCTCAAAGAAATACTCTAAGAAGGATGCAAAATACCATCTGGCATTTTTAATACTCCTCTCACCCCCTCCCAGTCTTGATATCTAGCCTAAATTGGCTTGATTTATGTAGGGATTGCAAATGGGATATCATACATACAAACCCTGACAGTATCAACATTCCATATGAAATTAAGTCACTGTGCAAGGAGTGGACAATTTGTAGCCTTTTATTTAGTTTTTAAAGCAGTCAAATGAGTTAACTAGAGATGAAGAGGAAGTTGTAGAATTGGCCTGAGAAATACTTTCATATGAGATTCCAGTTGGAAAAAGCTGAGACAGTCACTTAGCTACTAAATCAAGACATCTGAGGTGATTAGTTTATTGGATCTATTTATTATTATATCCTCTGAGGGGGTGTATGTAATTTACTAGACTTGCAGGTACTGTTTGGTCCTCCCCAGAAAGGAGGTTAAGGGGAAGGTGTTTTAGATAAATGCCTCTTTTAAAGCTCAGTGCGTCATCTAGCAATTTAAGATTGTGTATGTTTTCATTTTCCTCCTTTGTAACTACATTTTCAACTTTGTAGTCAAAAGATTAGTGCATATTTGGCTTCAGAATATCCTATTTAGGGTTGGTTTTGGGGTTTTTATGTTTTTGTTTGTTTGTCTGTGTTTTTTTAGCTATTCACTTGGGAATGAATTTGAGGTGGTAAGCACCTTTGCATCTTTAATACCTTGGTTTTTGGAGAAGCTTTGTTATTTATTCTGCTGTGACACTTTTGAGCTTCCTAACAGGAGTGGATTAGCTTGTTATGTCAGTGTCTGAAGGAAGAGTAGGAGGGAACAGGGTGGGTACAGTCTTCTGGTTTTTTGTCAAACTACTGTGTTCAGCAGCTGTATATTTCCATATTTACACATGCACATAGGTGACTCTCCATTAGGGACCTAATACTGGTCTCAACTGAAGATCAACAAAAAAAAAGCCCCTTGTTACAACTTCCTACATTAAGAGGGAACTTAGTTGAGTTGTGCATATGACTTTGTGATAATGGCAAGTCTCCTGTTTTCTACTTCTGTTCGCTAACTTTTCCCTAAAGTGTGAATAGCATTATATGCATAAAGCAACAGAAACTGCGATAGAGAGCAATACACTTTGTTCCTTAGATCAATGGTTTTGAAAACAAGCGTGTGTGCAGAAAGTTTGCCTTGAAAAGCAGTATGTATGTAAGTATCTAAAGAAATTTGCACTTGAGTTTGGAAAGGGGGCCACCAAGAGTGCTTTTTCTTTTTAAATAAAAAAGTGCAAAATTTGGTCTGCAAGATTTATCATGTTGAGGGATGTCTAGCTATGGAAGTGGTTGGCCCAGTGGTGTTCTTAATTTACCATCTTGTGATCAGAATTTTCAGCCTAATTATGCAAAGTGCTACTTCTTCGCAAGGGTTTGATTGATGTTGGAATTGAACAGTGAGATTGATTAAACAACCCGCTAATGGCAGCCCTTCCTGATACTGTAAACCAAGGGAATCCTGACTATTTCTGTGTCAGGAATCCCTGTATTAGTAGGAAGCATACAGTGACCTCCTGCATAGGAGGTGACGTTGATTTCCTCCGAAAGAAATAGATATTTTTGTCTTGGCAGGCTGTGGTCTAGAAAGAACTGTGCAAATTTTAATCAACCCTCTTGTGCTCAATACTGAGTGACAGTGGTTCATAAGGAGGTCAGGTTGCTGGCTGTATAGTTCAACATGATGTGCTAAGTTATTTACCCCATATACAGAGTATGAACTCCTTGTCTCAGCTATGATGTTAAAGAACTTCGGTAATGAATCATTCTATGAACTGTTTCTTTATTTGGAGTGAGTTTTACTATGATGTTTTCAGACTTCTAAGTATCACAGAAATTAGTGAAAGCATCATAGCAATACTCATGCAAAAATTGATGTATTTATACATTGACAGCCACTTTTGGAGTTTGATTGTTTTCTGGATTTTTTGGGGGGGATGGTTTGTTTTGATATCTAACAGTTGTGGGTAGATGGATCTCAGGATGAGATCAGAATAGAAACTGTTAAAGATTACTCAATCTGATCCCTAAAGGAAGAGTAAGATTAATTTCAAAACTGTAAATTGCAGCTTTGAGCCAAACCTGGTAGATAAAGTAAGTGCTTCTGTGTTTTTTGGGAAATAGTACACATCTAAAAGAACTATTAAATGCTGGAGTGTTTGCATCATTGTTCTCTAATTTGTATAGTCGTGGTGAAACTGATTTCAAAATAACCTTATAATAACCCGAATCTACAGACAGCAATTTTCTCTTTCACATGCCCTTAAGAACTCCAAATTTGTTAGATCTAAAAAATAAAACTGATGTGAATTGCAGGTTACCTTTGTCTTTTTTTCCCCATCTGTTCCTCACAATTCCATTCTGATTTTGTGTAGTTCTGATTGGGTTGTTAGTCATCTTGTTATTCTTTAGTTTTGAAAAACCGAATAAACCCCAGCTGAACTATTTGTGTGCAAAATGAAGAAATAATACTCCAGTTTTCTGGAAAATGGGCAAAACCTTCTTATTTGGCTGTCTGTTGGCCATATGATGTCACTGCTGGTAATATTTACTTGAACTTTGTCTTTCAGAGGTGGTATCGGCTGATAGTCATTGAAGTTGAAAGAGACATGATACTAGGATAAATACCTTGTTTCACAGCATGTCAGTTTATATTGCACCTGAGCCTTAATACTGGGACTTTGAGTTCTGTTGTGAACAGTCTTTGACTCTGGTGCAGAAGAACCCTCTACACTTAAAACTATGCTGTGTCTTGAAGATAATGTCTCAATGTGGTGGTATCAAAATGTGCAGACAGAGAAAACAGAAATGCTTATAAAATTGCTACCTGACGGTATTGCTACTTGACCTGTGACTCCCGACGGATCTTGCAGATGTCAGAAGATGTCAGTAATGGATTCAGGCTATAACACTTGTCATTTAAAAAGTCACATTACAATTAATAGATTCAGGATTCAGTGTTTCTGCACAGTGGCACACTGATTGCCTCTGTGACAACCTTCATTTCCTTCTGAGCAAATGGAAACATAGTAGCATAAGCCTCAGGAAGTTGTTAAAGCAATTAAAGGCTTCTTTCTCAGCACATTGCATGGTTACCATAGTATCCTCTGCCTCCAAGTCTTTGCTGATGATGTCAGGATGCATACAGGGGCTAGTCACAGCATCTAGATGAAGATGATTCAGCCCTCACTAAAGATCATAAGCATCGGTTTATGTGTTCTATTATCTGATGTTATTTTAGGAATTCATGAGAGTGGAAGGTAAGTGAGGCTTCACATTGAACAATTTTTATGTTTCCGTAGACTGTGAAGTTTCAGTGTTGGTATTTTTTTAATCCTGTATTGTATTGTTCACCAAATACATAAAATGCGTTTTAGCTGAAGCAATTGCATACCTTAGCGTGATTTGAATTTAACAAAGTCTAGGTAATCTTCATAAATGGGGGGGGGGGGGGGGGGGAGAAGCAAATTACAAATTTCTGGAGTAAAAACTGATTTATTAAACAATTAGAAGGTTTTTAATGATTTAAATTTTCAGGGCTTTTTTTTTGTTAATAAGAGAATCCAAATTATATAATGGAAGCATTACCTCAGAGAAAAATGTTCAAGATTGTTTTTTTATTAAAAGAAAACAACAATTAACCCCCGTCTCACACTACCTATTTTTTTCTTCTTCACGTGGATAGTAAAATAGAGAAGGAATATATTCTCATGCAGCTGTTCTGCATGCAGTTTTGTTTGTGTAAGGGTATGTGAATTCATATTGAAATCTACAGTTACTCTTTAGAAAAGTAGAAGTTCTTTTATATATCTTGAACAGTGGAATAAAATAAAACACTGAAGGAATTGATTTTATTAACAACTCTGAGGCCTCTTGCACATTTTGGCCTAGCAGGCTAAGTTTATCTGTAAGCCTGAGATGCTAGACTTGCTTGCTTTCACAGCTGGAATTTTTTTCCTTCTCCCAGAGCACTGTCTGCTTAGTTTTAGATATGTGTGATTGCAAATGGCCATGCCCAGTATGTAAAGTGTCTGAAACACCAAAAAACCCACTCCAAAACAAAGAAACACAACCCTGTAGGAGCCAAGATGCAGAACTATAATAAAGGTCCTTCTTTAAGTCTTCTTTTAATGCCTTGTAACTTAATTTTATGTTTATTGTATTTTGTTTTCCCCTGAAAATTCTGTAGTGTTTTAAAACAAACTATACATTTAGTACTAAAAAGTTGAAGAATTATGGGATGGAAGTGGGGAATAGGTAAAAACTTGTAAAGAAATTTGTAAAAAGAGGCCTTGGTGTTGAAGGAAGTTTTACATTTAGATTGTATGTATTGTACAAGTCCACCAATTATCCCTCTTCCCCTGTCCCCCTTCCTCGTGCGTA
The DNA here is from genome assembly GCF_003031625.1 of Empidonax traillii. Lineage (NCBI taxonomy): Eukaryota > Metazoa > Chordata > Aves > Passeriformes > Tyrannidae > Empidonax > Empidonax traillii. The sequence goes on from NW_020955211.1 coordinate 700,044, forward strand.
CAGTATGCAAGTAATTTTTCATACTCTGTATCTGTTATGTTTTCTGTTTTGTGGTCATAACATCCATTGGTTTATTTAGACACTAAAGTCTTTTTTTCAGGAATGGGGTCCTCTATTGACATTTCTTAAGAGAAGTGCTTAGTATGCACTGACTAATAAGACACTTGGCTATTACTGCTATTAATTGCAACAGATGAGGTGCATTACAAGAAAAGGAAAGACAGTCTAGTGACAATATTATGTGTATTTTGAATATCTTTAATTCCATGTAGACTGAGGATTTTGTACATATATCTTTTTTACAAAGGTATATGTACTGATTGGTGGTTTGTTTTTTTTTTCTGCTTGACTGCCTACTTACTAGCTTCGATATTAATATAGAGAAAAATAATATTTTAGGTAAACTGAAGAAACCAACTCCTAATTCTGATATCTGTTAATTTGCTATTTGATACTTAAAAAAATAGTCTGTTTATGTACTTAATGCAATCTTGAATTGATCACAGTGTCCTCCTTTATGGCTTTAGGAATTGTGGATCTTTTCTGTTTTAAACTGTAAGGTTATCTAGCAAGTAAGGATAATAAGATGCATAAAATCTTCAGAAGTAGAATATTTAACTATATTGACTCTTAGAATTTGTATTATTTTAAAGTTACTTTCCAGGATTTTGGGGAAAAAAACCCATACATTCAGAGCTTTGAAACCACTTTGGTTAAATGTAAAATGTTTTCTATAATTGTGCAGAAGAAACTAAAGCTAAAGATTCACTCATAAAGATACTAGGTAACAGATCCCTGAGGGATACCACTTGTCACTGAAGAATCCTATTGCAAAGGTTGATGAGCTGACCACAGATCACATTGACAGTTTGTTTGCTGATGATTTGCTTATTTAGTTGGAGGTTAAGTTTCAGATCTGATTAATTTTTAATTCTGCATGATTATATCCTGAGCAATTCTTTCAGTGACTTTAAAAAAGCAAAGAAAAGTAAGTTCTGTTCAGCTGGTGGCAGCCACCTGGCAGTCACTGTACGAGAGGAAGTCTGAATTTATTTTTTTTTTAGTATATTTTCTTCTCTTCAGGAATTCTTCCTGCTTTGTATCCTAATATAGCAGGAAGGAAATCCTGTAACCAGTGAAAACTAGTACTTGTAATGGGAAGCAGTCATAAGATTTTGATTTTGATTTCACATTTGGGTTTTGCTTTTTTTTAAGTTGGCCACATTAGACACAATTGTCCAGAGTGTAATGCATGTAGCAGAGGAAAAGTGATTGTCCAAGGTACAACTGTTTCTTTAATGAGTGTCTGTCTAAACACTAATTTTGAATTTATTTATAGGTGTGATTTTCCCTCCGCCAGGTCTTTTGACTGTTAAGTTCAGAGTTCACATTCAAACTGTTATTTATAGAAATAGGGTTTCTGTTTGTTTTTCCACTATAATCCTGTTAGGTCATTTATGGGGTGTATGACTGGGCATACTCTTGATATCTTCTGTTAGAGTGGTGTCATTAATCATAGTGTGTTTTCTCCATTCTGAGCAGAAAACAGGCAGGATTGTAGGAGCACTGAGGGGAAAGGATAAAGACTACTTTAAAGAAAGAGACATGTTTTTCCCAAACAATACATTACAATACTGACCATACAGAAGGACATCACTGACTTAGAGGGAGTTTCAAAAGGATATTGAAGATGAAAAGACAATTGTCTGAAATAAAGACTAAACGAGAAGTTCTTAAAGGAAAAAAAGACTTGGAGAGGGTAAACTGGGGACTCTTTCAGTTTCTATTATGTAATGAGAGAACAAGATTACCTAAGCCAATGCTAATGGCTTTGAAGTCAATTAAATGCTGAAAAGAGTAATCTTGCTCTTGCTTTCCTTGGGCTCACTCTCCTGGTGCTCTTCTCTCCCTGTAGCAGTCATAGGGTGAGTTTGTTGAGTGGGTTGGTGCTACAGAAGCCTAATCTATAACAAAGCCAAGAGTTTTCCATCACACTGGTGAGGCCAACCTACTCCACTTGAAGCTGTGGACTCACGAAGTCTGTCATGGTAGAGGCGATGAGGTCAACTGCCCTGCAGGACGGGAGCTCTGATCATATTCCACTGTATTAGCTTAGCCATGAAGTGGAACTGTACCCTAAAAACATGGAGGTGTTTTATGGATTTTAAAATCTCTGTTGAAACACAACTGTGAGAGGAGACCTGGTTGGCAGAGGAGATTTTAGTTAACTGATTTCAGTGGACAGTTTCTGAATGTTTACCCTGATAATTAGGGAAGTTTCTATTAAGATAGAAATCTTAGGTACATTTTTTTAGCTTCTTTGAACAAGGGAATTGACTCTAGGTGTGTGCCGGTTTTAAATTATGACACTCTCCATCCCCTACCCTGGCCCCTCTCACCCCGTGGCTGGCCATGTGTGCTTTGTGTGCATGTGCTTAGTGGGGGTAGATGCTTAACCTCTCTGTGTTTGGATGTGGGGACATGGAGCTGCCACTACCTTGTCTTTCTTGATCTGTTTAATCTGGCTAGATTTAATCCCAACACAAAGCTTTTAACAATTTTGTATAGTTGCATCTTTTAACCATGGAACTTGTCTTTATTTTTTTTTTTCCTCCCAGAAGTTAATTGTGATGGAGGAAATACATAGTCTTTCAGAACCGATGAAGTTTACTCAATTGCATCCTATCTCTTATGACATTGTTTGTACACATATGTGTGGAATGGGGAGATAAAAGCTGTGTGGTTTGCATTTTAGTCAGTAGGAGAAACATTGTACCCTTATCTTGCTAAGATTTGCTTATGGAAAAATACCTAATATTTTTGCTCTTTTCAAAGTGAAATTACTTGGAAATAAGCATTTCTGTAAAATTGGATCATTTAATCAGCAATGTTAAAATTGTAGAAAAATCCATGAGCAACTATGTAACAGTTTTGTGTCTTTTTTTTTTTTTTTTGCCATTATTTCAAAAGTCATGCTTCAACTGTGCATCTGAGATAGAGAATTTCCCCTCTCTAGCTTTATGACAATGAAGAACAATCTGCATCATTTTTTTAAACTGTGTTTCTTCTAGCTGCCTTTGTTTTGTCTGGAACCATGTTCACGCAGTTACCTAAATCTGTGTAATAAAATAGGCAGAACTGGGGGTCAGAAAGAACTGGCATTCTCCTGAATGGATTTTAAAGTTCAAGGATATTATAAGTACTTTCAGTCCATATTGACCAATAACTAGTGCATTGATTTCAATTATATTTGCCTGTTCTAAAAACATTGCCTTCTGGTGTTGGGAATATTGCAATATCCTGCAAATAGGATCATTTTGCAGTGGGAGGTGTCTTAGATGATCTTTAGGAGGAAAAAACTGTAAAGGCAAATACATAACAAAAATAACAGTGTACTTTGAAAAACATTTTAGCGTTCTCTAGAGGTTGGGTTATTCTGAATTGGCCACACAATTATTTGCCTTCATCTTCTCAATCTTTCTCATTAATCTGAGAATAGAAGCAGTGTTGTGCATTTAGAGGAGACATTCATTTATGATTCAACAAAGTTCCATTCCTCAGTTTCATCATGTGTTACCTCAGTGAGGTTGTAGGTAAGGTAAGGGTTTTGTCTAGGTGGTTTTTTTTGGTTTTGTGTTTTTTCTTTTTACCGGATTTGTCATCTGGATTTTTGTGACAGTAAGTTTTTTTGTGGGTTTGCTTAAAAACTAGGAAAAATAATTTTGCTTATGATGATCTAATATGAAAGACTTAGGGCAGATAAGCACTGTATTCCGAGGTGAGTCTGGAATATATAGTAAGTTTCCTGCCAAGGGACCATACTTGTAATGCATCTGCATAGGCATTAGAGTATCAGAAGTGAAATTAATGTGTAATATTGAAGTCTTTCTCCCTTTTCCATGATGGTTGGATTTTTTAAAAACACATTGTTGTAATTGCTACCTTGTCTTTAGTTTTCATTGATTTATTTTATTAGTGAAATAACTTGTCTTATCTTAAACTGTCAGTGTAATCCATTGGAAAAGCAAGTGTTTTTGCACTTGAGATAGTAATCGTGTTAAAAACTTTTTAACTGTTCTAAACAACTGAAGTAGGTACTGACTTCCTGATGACGTAGTTACTCTGCTGATAGCTGACCTTCTCCAATATCATCAACTGGGCAAATTTTATCTTACTAAGTTCTTGTCATATTTTACACTGAAACACATTTTAAAGTCTGCTTTCTTTCTGTATTTTTTTAGTGGTTAAGGAGAACATAAAAGGTGACAGTGAAATGTGTATGTGAATCATTTTTAATGCTGAACTAAACAAATCTTTTTTTTTTACTATGGTCTCAGATGCCTTTTTTTATCTGATTACAGTCAATTGCTTTCAAACTGTTGCATCTCTTAAACTATTTGGGCTTCAGTTTTTGGGACTGAGCTGGAATAATTTACTTCTGACTAAAAATGTATGTTTGAAAGTAGAAGTAACTTATGCAAAAAGTGTGTATAATGTTTTGCTTAGCGCTTGAAATGGGGCATTTTGGAAAATTCTGTATTGATTTTCATTTTTTTCTTTTCCTACAAAATTGCATATTCTTGTCCCAGAAAGTAGAAAATGTAGGAAAAAAAACAATGTATTTAAAATATACAGACTAGTGGACATGTAAGAAATTGTACCAGCTAAAAAGTATTCTATCCAAAAATACTGTTCAGAATACCTTCTGCTGCTATTTCTACACAAGGTGTGAATGCCTTTTGTTTTTCTCTCCTTGTCCCACACCCCTCACCTCGTGGTAGCTTTCACCCTTTTCAACTTTTGAAAAGTTATTGTGTTCAAGTAGGTGAGCATGTGTTGTATTTGTAAAAACTGCAACACATAAGAGATCTTTCAGTCAACTGTATTTACATTACCATAACGGTTAGTGGTATGCCATTAATAAGCACTAGTGTGTTAGTTAAAAAGTGTTTCCCTTTACTACTGTAAGACTTAATTTTTAGTAGATGTTGTAAATACTACTCTAAAATTTAGTTTTTATTATGGGTTTATAAAGTTCACTAATTTGAAATTCTAGAATTGAACTAGCAAAATACAAACGTGTAAATGAGTTTCTTCACAAATCTGATTCTGGGAGGACAGTCTCTTTTTTTTTACTTTGTAGGTATTTCATGGATTAATGAGAAACATTAAAATGTATTAATTTAGTTAATATTAATGAAGAACAACAATTTTGTTCCAATTTTTGATAGTGAAGTAGTTTTCTTAGGTTGTAATTGGACTAGCGCCAAAACAATTTTTCTTTATGGGAACTTGATTGTTAAAGTAAAAACAAGCAAAAATAGTGTATATTATACTACAAATAAAATTCATTCTAACATTCCTGCAAACATAACTATGTGCTTACGACTTGGTAGTTATGTAGCTTGGATCATGACCAGGTTTCCAATGCATATGCTCATGAATGAACCTTCTCATGAATATTCCAGCTGAGTTCACGGAATTAGACTTGCACTCATGTGAACTAATCCTGTCTCTGCTGATTAGTCTCTGTAGGCTGTATTTTTAAAAGTATTCAGTATTCAATATGATGATTGCCTTGGAGAATCTGGTACGAAGGGATTGTGAACCTTTCTGAAACTTGGCCTGCTGATGTTTTGCAGACAGCTTGGATCTTCTTCTACATGCTGTTTAGTTTGAATAGGTGACTGTTGATTTACACAGTTCTGAAAAACCTCCAAAACTGCATCTTATCTACAAATAAGAAATATTTGTGTTATGCAGTATGTTTTTTTCCTATGTCACAGGCATGAGTCCGTGAGCTGCAGTCGCTTTGATATACTTTCATAGGTTGTGCATTTTTTAAAAGCCTTTAGTCTTGATAAGGTTTGTTCTTGACATTTATTGACAAGCCTGGAAACATGATGGATCTCATTGCTTCTTCTGTAGGACTTTTGACAAGAAGTGCTTGCTTCTTTCCCTGTGTTAGATTTTTGCTAGAATTTCACGTACTGGCCAAGTTGTAACAAGCTTTTTGTTACTGCTTAGAGAATTTATTGGAATAGCAAAATACCCAGACACTTGGTGCAATAAAAGATTTTTAAAATCTGAGGCTCAAGGATTTTCTTTTTGTTATTGCAATTCTTGAGAGAATCATAGAATACCAGGCTAGAAGTGGACCTTAAGAATCATCTGATCCAGCCTTTCCTGGCATAAGTACAGTTTAGACAAGATCACCAGCACTTTTGTGTTCTGTTCCAGCAAAGGCTGGTCTTTGAAGAAACCCCTCTTTTTCCGTGAGAAGTCACTTTGTGGTTTATCTGTTTGTATTAAGTTGTTATTGTTAAATAAATAGTTGAATATTGTTAAGTAAGCTAGTAGAAAAGTTGGTAAAAGATCCTGGAAATAGAGGTTTCTGTCTTGCTACTTGTGTTCTGTATTTGCTTACTGATAAAGGGCAGTAAAATATGTCCATTTACAAGAGTGGCTGTTCTGGAGAAAGGTGGAAAAAATGAATGAAGGTGCATCTCAAAAATTCACTGTATCCTGTAAGCCGTATTGTTTAGGTTGTTTCAAACTCTGTTCAAAAAATGAAATCTCCAAATAAAATGATACTAGGGGAAAAGTGGTAGAGTTTTTTTTATTTGGCCTGCAGTTAAAATGGTCTTTGAGAGGTATCTTCCTGTGATGTTCAGTTTGTTGCCATTGCTGTCAAACAGTCCTATCCCCACCTCCAGTAGTGGTTTGATTCCCGGTAAATTCTGTGTTTCCAAGTCCTTTCTGGCTCACTTTGTTCTTTGACAGGAGGTATTACTTAAATACTTCTAAAAGAAGTGTACTGGCATGCTGGCACACACTTAGTGCTTAGTGAAAGTCAGTTTGGGCATGACAAGTCACCAGTGAAAATAACCTTTTTATTTGCTGCCTCTGCAGCAAATCAAAATAGTAATTGGACAGAGGGAATAGGACAGGAGAGAGCTTGCATTCTGAAGAAAAAGGCAAAATACATAAAATAATTAGCAGGGAATTTTTTTATTTTTAATTTTTTTCCAGTTTAGAAAGAAACTGATTAAACTTTGTGTTTGAATATCTACCTACATATTTACTACTGTTGTATTGAGTGTGGGGAGATGGGGGGAATCATTTGCAACACCAATGTAGAGTCTGTGAGAGTGGGCATAAGCAATAAGGTAAATATTGAGTCAAAGAGCCAAGTCCTTTTCCATCTGGGATTAAACCACAACAAAATTGCAGATATTTCATTGCAGCTCTTGAATTATAATCCTCTTCCTTTCTTGTAGTGGAATTCAAGAGTCTAGAGGTCAGTGGGATTCACAGGTGCTCAGGTTAAGTAATCAAGTTTTTTCTGTTTCCTAAGGGAGATTTCCTAAATTTAATTTAATTTTTAGTGAATTTCATGTGAATATTTCATGTGAATTCTACATTTGAAGAAAAGTGCTACTCTTAAAATACATTGGAAAACATCCTTTAAAGGTAAAAAATCCAGATAAGGTCCTACCATGTTCCCGTGTCTCTTACCAAGTGTCTGCCGCAAAGCAATATGTGTAGTAAAATGCAGAGCTTAAATTTTTTTGGCTTTCTGATAGTCATGCTCAGAAGGACTTAAACCAATGTTCTTAGATTCTATCCAGACTACGTATTCAAGAAATGCTTTTCAGCTAATTTGTTAAGTAGGTGAAGGACAACTAAGTCTTCGTATTCTTCCTCATCCTTAAATCACAGCTGTTGTGCAGGAGTCAGAAAATGTAAAGCTTGAGAACTTTGTAGAGTGGCATAGAAAGAGCAGGATGGTGACTAATTCTATACCCACATCTGTTAGACTTTTGTGGAGAACATTAATAAACTAATATTGAGCAAAGATATTACCACTGCCTCTTGTGTTATGGCTCTCATACATTCTGCAAAAGATTCTGGTTAGAACCCAAAAGACTCTTATCAGACATAAACTTTAAAAAAATTGCAAATAAAGCATATATATATCCCAACTAAGATGTAGGGGATACTTATGTAAAAGGTGTGGGTGAGGAGTACAGATGTGCTAAGGATGAGAACAGATGATCTTGCAAATCTTTTTTTTTTGTTGTTGTTCACCCTGCTTACTGCAGTTCTGTACTGTCAAATGTGTGCAGTTGTCTGTCACACGGCAAGGTCTTGTTGCTTAATATTTATCCATTAGAAGTTGAAATTAGATAAACATGATAATTTTTTATGTTTCGTAATTTAAATGAATGAATGCTTGTGTATCAGCAGATTTGTTATAAAAATGTTTTCTTTATTTTTGCAATAAGGAAACTAGTACAGTGTTAAAGTTTGAAGTATTTTGTTACAAAAAACTTCAGTTTTTCTGTCTAATAGGTGTCAGATCTTCAAAAGATCTTAGCACTTGGAAGGACCTCCTCTTGTATCCTGAAAGGTTTACTTCAATAGTAGCCTCTCTTTCCTTCGCTTGTGTTTAAAGGTATCTGATTTGTGTTAATTTCATTCAAGGATAGGTCTCCTTTTAAACTGTATGCTGTGAGTGATGCTTACAATAATATATTTTCTTTAGTTAAGGTAACTTTTGAAATTCCTGAATAGGCTTTGGGAGAGAGAAAATGGGTGTGACTCATGGCTGTTGACAAAACTTCTTCCTTTTTTTTTTTTTTTTAATGAGAGCTAAGATTTTTAGAATGAATAAAACTTAATGTTACCAGCAAACAGGAGTAACCGGTAAGTCAGCAATCTTTTAAAACTGAACATGCCATTATCTCACAACTATGTGATAATTAATTGTTTAAATAGTTTTATTGCTGTAACAATTTTCCAATGCTGTGGAATAAAGTATTGCAGATTTTGCATACACCTTCCATGTCTCTAGATGCACTTTTGACTGAACAATTAAGGGAAATAAACGAAATGGGAAGTAAAGATATCCTTCCTCGTAAGTTAAACATTGCTGTTGCATGAGACAAAACAGAGAGCAGACTTAGCGGAAAGTCCTGGATTTAAAGGTTTTCCTGTCCCTGCAGTTGGTGGAAAAAGAGGTTGAACATCATTTGAATTACTTACATTTTGAAAACAAGTAGTTCTATATAAATACAATTTAAAACTTTTTTTTAATTCCAGTATCCAGAAGACGTAAGCTGTCTTGCCTAACCTTGCACAGATCCAATTTCATACCTTTTCCCTCTATAAGTAGTATATATTATATTATTGCCAGTAGCGCCATTTATTTGGGGACTGAGTCTAAAATTCTTGTATTGGGGGGGGGAATCCTGTTATTTTTCATGAATCATCTTTCTAGTCCTACTGATGTGTATTTGAACAGCATTTTCTGGAGAAGAACACTTGATTTGTTCAGCTCTGGAAATGAACAAGCTTGAGAATTCCCCTTCATATTCTAGAACCAGGAATATGACATTTCTACTAGGAGGTTTTATCAGGAGCCCGGGGCTTGAGTTAGGGCAGGGAACATATCAAGAGTAGTTTAGATACTAATGCTGATTATGTTTTTTCAAAAAAAAAATATTTTTTTGCTTGTTTTGTGTTAGATAACAAAGCTATGGTTTTATGTACTGGTGGTCACCTCAGCACCACCCAGACCCTCTCTCACCACCCCACGATTGGTCAGGGAAGACAGTCATAAGAAAATTAGAAAACTCATAGGCTGAGATAAAGACAGTTGAATAGGGACAGCAAAATCTGCATGCACAAGCAAAGCCAAGTAAGGAATTAATTTTCTCCTTCCAGTCAACAGGTGTTCAGTCACCTGCAGGAAGCAGGGCTCCCTCATGGGTATTGGTTTCTTGAGAAGACAAATGCCATGACTCCAGATGTCCCCCAGTCCTCCCTTATGAGATGTGGAATATCGCTTTGATCAGTCAGGGTCAGCTGTCCTGTGTCACCTCCCAGCCTCCTTGCTGGTGGGGTGGTGTGAGAAGCAGGGAATACCTTGGCTCTGTGTAACCACTGCTGAGTAATAGCTGAAACATCCATGTGTTTTCAGTACTGTTTTGGTCACAAATCCAAAGCATAGCTCCTTTATGTTATATAAGCTACTTTGAAGAAAATTAACTCTATTCCAACCAAAATCACACACCCACCCCCAATTCTATACTGTTTGTATCATGCTCAAGTCTCATGTTATGCACTATATCCTCATTATCCACACACACACACACACACACACACACACACACACACACACCACTTTCTGTCTTTTGATATACTCACGGATCTCTAATCAATGGACCAATCTGTTTTACCACTGTAAAATGCCCATAAATGTCCCAGGTTCTTTCAGTCCATGACTTTGGGCTCCATCTGTTGTGGTGGTCACTTTGAACAGAAGAGGTGGTGTGTTGTGTGGAGTTACTGGGCACCAGACCCAGCTCAGATCAGGTCACAGCTGCTCTTGCACTGCCTCGTGTGAAGCTTGTCTGCCACTGGTTTCAGGGAGTTTCTGTGCCATAGCACTTCCTATAATGTACAACTCAAATCATGCATTACAGCAATTAAAAGGTTGCCATTAGCAATCTCCACCCCTTGGATCAGCCCATAGAATTTACGTTGAACTCCTCCTTTTGCCTTGCTCCCACGTGGGGTCTGTATTGTGGGATATAGTCCTTCAAGAACTGATAGAATGTGAGTTGTCTCCACAGGATACAGTTTTTCTGGATCAGACTGCTCCATTGTGAATCTCCTGCAAGGCCACAGGTCCTGCCTGAAAGCCTGTTCCTCCATAGGTGTTGTGAATGGGTAATTTAGATCAGTTGATGAACCTCTGTCAAAGTTTTTAGCAAAAGTAGTATTAATAAAATGTTGTAAAACTGTGGCATACAGTTGGATGGCAGAGTTCACTCCTATTACTGTATGGCACAATCACTGGAACAATGATTCAAAGTTACCAAGGCGCAAATCAAAGTTATCATACTACAAGACTATGTGCAGTATCAGTCACTTATCAAAGACCTACCTTTGGTAAAAAGGTCTCTCTGCCTTGAGGGTCAACGTTGAGAGATGGCCCAGTTCCAGGGGAGATAACCTGTATGGAGCCACACTGCCTAGCAGAGAGAGCTCAAAGGCTCACTTAGGCTGTTCTATTTGTGGAATAAGTGGTTTACTCAGAATCAAGTTGCATACAATGGGAAAAGTATTCATGAAACTGATTCCTTGTGCCCATAATTTTCTTTGTTCTTTGACAAATGAGTCTTGGAAAAGCCACTCGCTATTCATGTGTTAATTGCATTATTGGTGTTCCAAGCTCATGAGCATGGATGCTCACTCGGTCACTCTGCTCCTGTGTGGGTTTTCAGAGAACAGATAAAACTAAAAGAGTCCTTGACCCATAAGTGGCTCAGACCTTTATCTCCTCTGGAACCTCTACCAAATAACTGCTTGTTTGGCTGAGGGACTAACAATCCTCAGTGCGTACCTCTTTACAGACCACAGCTCCTGCCAGGAGCCTGCCCTGGTCTGGGATCTCCGCAGACTGAACCTTCCTTTAGAGCACATTCATCTGTTCTGGTGTGAAGCCTTTTCTACTGAGTTTTGCCATGGGGTTGCACATTTTCTGCAAAGTAATGGAGTAGGTTCTCAGGATTTCTTTCTTGCTTTGGTTTTGGTTTCTATTTTTCTTTCCTTTACTCATTTCCCAGTGTTCTTAGTTTTTCTTCACTTTTCTTCCCTGAACTACTCTTATTTTCCCATGTGTAATGGAACCTTCTAGCAAAGAAGCTTGAGCCCCTTCTTTATTATCCTTATATGTCCTAGTATATACTATTACTCTACTCCATCTACATACATACACTTCAGAGAAAAACCTAGTGCCAGTGTAATCACAGGTAATTGTGTTGTATCTACCTATTTACTTTTTGAAGATTCCATGTAGCATTAAGACTCGTCCTACTGAAATACTTGTGGTTTTTGTTGTGTTCAGTTACCTTAGTATTAGCGTTATTACATTTTGTGATACTGAAAATTTGTGTCTCTAGAGATGCTGCATTTCTAGCATTATTTTGTTTACAGAATTCTTTCTTTTACTTTCATGGATACTAGTTTTGAAAGCGTATTTAACTAGAAAAAGGTTTGTCATAAAAAGGCCTATGGTAGTTGAGAATTCATTTGTCTGCTTTTAGTATGCATCTTAGGTTGTTTAATTGCTAATGAACACTAAATGGAATTAGATTGAGTTAGTTTTCAAGTTGTTATCTGAGCCATTTTGGACAAAGTAAGACCAGGACATTACTTTTGTAATGAACTCTAACAAACTTCTGTGTAATTATTTTCATTAAATGAAGTTGCTTGTGATTTTTATGAAGCTACAATGCTGTAAATCTCAGTTTAAATACATCTCTTAGGCTGGATATGTGGGAAGATATTCCTGATTTTTACCTGGAATGGCTTTTTAGAGGCATGTAATTCAAGGAGGAAGAAAAAGTTCTTAATTTTTACTTCTAGTAGCTATCTATACCTTTCATTACTTTAAAAGGTTTATTTTGGTGGGTTTTTCCAGAGGGTGTGTATAGGGGGTTGCCTTGGATAATAGTATTTACACTGGCAAGTCATTCCAGTGTCCTATTGAGCAAATAGGAACTGTGGAAGTAATCATTGCAGTGTACTCATAAGGATGTTTTACAGAACAAGCAAACACTGTTTGCAGAACAACAGGCCTAAAGGTGCATTACAATTGCATGGCCAAGGAGATCTGGAAGCTTTCTAACATTAGGAGTGTTTCCCATCCTTGTTGCAGTCCTGACTCGTAGCTACACAGTACTCTTTCTTTTTCCAGTTCTTGGGTTCATCTAGTACCTTTAGGAACCACTCCAACTGAGTAATCTGACAAAAATCCCAGCGTGTCTCTGCAGTGGGTAGAGGGAGGAGCAGAGGAGAGAAAGGAATGTTATATTTGATGACAGTGAGCAACCTGCAGGGCTCCACACTGGTGTAATAGGGCTGTAGTCACAGGTACTCTGAGCAACAGCTGTGCTCCATCACCTGTTGTCTTTGTTCTCTGATTTCAGCTGCTCACCTGGTCACAACTCTGATGGATTTTGGTTAGAATGAACCAATTTAAAACAGACTAATATCTATATGTGGTGCGTTGACCTTGGCTAGACACCATGTCCACCAAGCCCCTTAATCCCTGGATAAACACATCAGTCATGTGATGGGTGAGCAGTTGGCTCACATGTTGGGCACAAAGTGAATAGGGTGACATCAGGGTGGACAACCGTCATTTGTTGGGGTTCCTGAGGGCTCCCTATTACAGCCAGTGCTCTTCAAAATGTTCATTAATGGCTTGGATAGAGAACTGAAAGATACACTAAATAAGTTTGCTGATGTTTCTGAGCTGGGAGAAGCTGTTGACTCCCTTGAAGACAGGGAGTCTCCCGAGAGAGAGACCTCAACAAATTAGAGGGCTGGGCAATCACTAAGTTCAACAAGGGAAAGTTTTGAATTCTGCACCTGGAATAGGGGAAACCCTGGGTGTGCAGACTGGGGATGAGGTGCTGGAAAGTGTGCTGTGGAAAGGGACTTGGGGGTCCTGGTCAACAGCAAGTTGAATGTGAGTCTTCAGTGGCAGCCAGGAGGGCCAACTGTGTCCTGGGGGGCACCAGGCAAAGCATCACCAGCTGGGCAAGAGAGGGGATTGTCCCGCTCTGCTCTGCACTGGGACAGCCTCTCCTCAAGCCCTCTGTGTAGTTTTAGGTACCACACAATATAAGAAGGACAGAAAGTTATTAGTAAGCAATGGTGACAAGTGAAAGAACCTGAGGGAATGGCATGAAGCTGTGTCAGAGAGAGGTTTAGATATTAGGAAAAGGTTCTTCACCAGAGGGTGGTTGGGCACTGGAATAGTCTCTCCAGGGTAGTGGTCACAGCACCAAGGCTGACAGAGTTCAAGAAGCATTTGAACAACTCTCTTAGGCGCATGGTGTGATTCTTGGGGCTGTCCTGCACAGGGTCAGGAGTTGGACTTTCGTGATCCTTGTGGGACCCTTTCTAGCTCAGGATATTGCATTGTATGATTTATTGCTAATTAAAGAGTAGAATAACAAGAAATAAGAACACATCTACAACCAACCTCCCCCAGGCTCAACTTCACTCTCTTCTGTCTTGTCGCCCTGATCCGCGCAGTTCCTAATGCTTTCTTCCTGTTCCAGCTTAGGGTCTCTCCCATGGCAAACAGTCCTCTGTGAGCTTTTCCCCTTTTCAGGAACTGCAGCTTTCTTCAGAGTACATCCACCTGCTCCGGCATGGTGCCCTCTGTGGGTTTCTGCTCCACCATGGACCTCTGTGGGCTGCAGGGGCACAGCTGCCTCACCATGATCTACACTGCGGCCTGCAAGGGCATCTCTGGCACCTGAAGCACTTCATCCTCCTCCTCCTTCTTTGACCCCCATGTCTGCAGAATTGTTTCTCTCAGTTATTCTCACCCCTCTCTCAGCTGCTGTGCAGTGTTTTTTACCCTTTCTTAAGTATGTTATAGCAGAGGCACTACCAGTGTTGGCTGACAGGCTCAATTCCGGGCAGCAGCCAGGTCCATTTTGGAGCTGAGTGGAACTGACTGTGTCTCACATGGGGACATCTTCTAGTGTCTTCTCACAGAAGCTCCTCCTACAGCTTACCCTGCCCTGATTTAATGTCTTTAGTGAAGGAACATGCAATGAATTTAATT